>NC_137920.1:69539729-69592172 GCF_963457725.1 Sprattus sprattus
AAGTTGAACTCTTTATCAGAACTAGTTAGTTCAACATAATTACATCTTGTTGTTGAGTAGTGAGTGTATTTCAAACGTTATAGAGTTTTAACATTTTCAATGTTTAAACGTTTTCCCCCTACTCGTAATTAATAGATTTTACAACCCACTTTTTAATGATCTTTTTTCTCACACATACAGTCAGTCAAAAATATGTACTCAATTTAGAGTATGAAATGGTATAAGTGCATAATAAAGAAATAGACGTAAGTATCGGGTAGAACTGCTGTGACATTGACAGTGAAAAAGGACACTGGAAAAAAGCCGCTTTTATTTTTATTTATTTATACCACTTATGAGTAACAATACAGTGATGTTTAATGTCTGCATGCTGAGGGCTGTTCAGAGCTGTTGCCAGGGCTTGCATGAAAGCATTATCAGAAATCATTTGATCTGCACATGTCTATCATCTAATCTCCCCCTGCTCTCTTCTCCTTGTGTGGCCGCCAGGAATCGAGACATAAGGCACAGGTATGTGTCAAAACACTCGCCGAAGCAATTATCCTTTCTAGTGCAGGCACAATGATTCTGTAATATGTGTGTTTTGAAATCACTGTGGGTCGCACACAGGCACACACACACACACACACACCTGTGTTCCTCCATCCTTGTAGCTCCGCTTAACACTCGGCCCTTCTGTGTGAGGCGTGAAGGGGTGCGGATGGAGTGGATGCGGTGTTGGGGGTGGGGTGGGGGGGTGGGCTGGGGGTGCAGGGTGTGTGTGCACGCTGGTCGATAAGGACACGTATTGACCCGAATCTGACGCCGGTGTGGATTAGCGGGCGCTGGGCTCTCAGGCGGAGGCAAATGGAAAAGGGGGGCGCCGGCTCCTCGCTCTTTAGAGTGCAGCCCCTTATCAGACACGAGGCCACCCTGTAATGTGTGTGTGTGTGTGTGTGTGTGTGTGTGTGTGTGTGTGTGTGTGTGTGGGTAGCCCTGAGCCTCTCCTGCTGTTTGGAAGCTCAAGAGGAGGGGTGTGTGTGTGGGTGAGAGAGTGTGTGTGTGTGGGTGTGTGTGTGTGTGTGAGAGAGTGGGTGTGTGTGTGTGTGTGTGTGTGTGTGTGTTTCCGGGGGTGTGGGTGTGTGGTGGGTGTTGGCTGTCTGATGGGCCAGATCTAAGGATCCCACCCACATCCACATCCACCTCCCATCACACTGCGATCATCCAGTCTCTAACCAGCATGCCACCAGCGCAGCTCTCACTATCTATTGTGTTGTACAGCCTTCATATACAGAGGCTAGATTCACATCCATGGATCACACACACATACATACAGGCACACACGTACACACATACATACATACACACACACACACACACACACACACACACACACACACACACTATTGTGTACAGTGGGCCTGTGCTGGAAAAAGTGTCATCGCTCAGAGCACAGGAAGAGAGGCAGTTATTGCTTATTCCTTAGTCTGAAGCTAAATATTGATTACAGGCAGGATCGGAGCCATCTCGAAAACAAGCCTGTCACCCATAGAGTGGCGAAAGTGGCTTGCGATGCATCAACACACACTCACATGAAAGCTCCTTCAGATTCCTTTTTTTTTTGTCCCTCCCCTCCGTTCGGTGTCCTCCCAACAGAGCTCTGTATGTTATATAGCTGTCGGAGCGCTGTCTTAACGGATTAGATCACATATACGGACTGGAAATGAAATTACTTCAAAAGAAGACGTGTGTGTGTGTGTGTGTGTGTGTGTGTGTGTGTGTGTGTGTGTGTGTGTGTGTGTGTGTGTGTGTGTGTGTGTGTGTGTGTGTGTGTGTGTATGTGTGTGTGTGTGTATGTGTGTGTGTGTGTGTGTGTGTGTGTGTGTGTGTGTGTGTGTGTGTGTGTACGTGTGTGCCTGTATGTATGTGTGTGTGTGATCCACGGATGTGGATCTAGCCTCTGAAGCAGATAGATGCCTCCCAGTGCTGCTAATTTGCGAGCCGACGTTTCAAATGGGGTCTTTGAGCGCTGCGATCAAAACCTCTGAAGGCTGTCAAGTCTCTCTCCGCGGCTGTTTATGGGGGTAGGGTGGTAATGGTGGTGGTGCTGGCTGGGGGGATAGTGGGTCCTAAGCATGCATAACAAGACTGCAGGGATTAAAAGATATTACAACTTTCAACATGCCTTCAGGGAAGCATGTTTAGGCATCCCCCCAAGGCAAACACATGAAGTGGCATGCATAATGACACACATACCCACGTGCACACACGGTACAGCTACATATGCTTTCTGAACTGAACACGCACGCACACACACAATAGCAGTCTAACATGCATCACAGACTAAATCCAAATATATATGCAGAAATGTGTCTACATTTCCTTTCTCTCTCTCACTCTCTCTCTCTCCTTTCCTCCATCTATCTCACTCTTTCTCTCTCTCTCTCTCTCTCTCTCTCTCTCTTTCTCTATCTATACCTCTATCTTTATCTCAGCACCAGCCCAGCTCATAAGTACTACCTAGCGATGGACCCGCTGAATGAGGTGCTGTACGTGTCCGACACCAGCAGCCGCCGGGTCTACCGGCTGCGCACCCTCACCGAGCCCAGGGACCTGGCCCGCAACATGGAGGTGGTGGCGGGCACCGGCGAGCAGTGCACCCCCTTCCACCAGAACGTCTGCGGAGACGGAGGGAAAGCTGCGGACGCCTCCCTCAGCAACCCCAGAGGTGCATACATACGTCTAACTCCAGACATTTAGCATAGGGTTTGCTTCACTGCACAGACAGACCGCTTCCTGCTGGATTTGATGCATCTAAACACAGTAATAAAGGCATATCCAGAGGTATATGAAGGCACATCCAATTTTAAGCCAGTGATTTAAGCCCTGATATGTTTGTGTGCAGAGAGAACTGAGAATGTGTATGTGTGTTAGAGAGAGAGAGAGTGTGTGTGTGTTTGCGAGAGAGAGAGAGAGAGAGTGTGTGTTAGAGACAGAGAGAGAGAGTGTGTTTGAGATAGAGAGAGAGAGATTGAGTGTGTTTTAGAGAGAGAGAGAGAGTGTGCGTGTGTGTGTGCGTGTGTTTGTGAGAGAGGGAGAGTAAATGTGGTTTGCACATGCAGTTATGTTTGGCCCTGTGTTCATATCCATCATGTTCCTACTCTCCTCAGCCTCCCTGCAGCACTGAAAACATTACAGCTATTAATTATAACAGCTCCAGCCAGCGTGACAGTGGAGTAGCACTTAATCACTGTCACCAACGCAGACCTGCGCTGGCCTGCTTGTCCTACACACACACACACACACATGCGGGCGCGCATACACACACACTCAGTGCGCCCCGCTCCAGAAACTCAGTGGTCTCTGCATGTATTTTATTCATAATAAGACCACGGCTACAGCCTCTCACTTGAGCAGCCTCTCTTGCATTCACCTTTTCTCTCTCTCATGTGTGTCTGTTCTTGTATTTGTGACTGTGTATGTGCTTGTTTACGTGTGGGTATGTGTGTGTGTGTGTGTGTGTGTGTGTATGTGCTTGTGCACATGTGTGTGTGTGTGTGTGTGTGTGTGTGTGTGTGTCCTTTGATCGTGGTGTTTGCTGAATGCAGGCTGTAATCCCTCAGAGCACAGGTCCCCCTCTCCTCACTCTTTGATGCTCTGCTCAGTCGCAGCGGTCAGAGGAGAGCAGGAAGCCACGCGAGAACATCTGTGTTTTGAGAGGGGGGGCCCTGGCCATCCTCCCTTTCATTAAGAGACTCTCCACATTCACCGGCCGCTTGTGTTATTGATTCAGCCACAGAACGAAGATTTATGAGAGGCCGTGCACAATGAGAAAGGGAGAGAAAGACAGATAGAGAGAGAGAGAGAGAGAGAGAAAAAGAGAAGGGTGCACGTCCACCCTGGCTTTTCGATGAAAAGGCCGGACCCCTGGCACGTCTGTCTGAAGAGGGCTAGTTATGCTAATCCTCCTGTCTGAGGCGTCAATGGTGTCATGGCGCTTTCACAGACGGAGGCTTTTCATCGTTACCGTCAGCCTGGTTTTTATGACTTATAAATGTCACTGCCCCGATCATACGTCCGCACACCGCTCTGAACTGTGGGGTGGAGACTCGGAAGAGCTGAGGAAGAATATGGAGACAGTGAAGGGGGGGGGGGGGGGGGGAGGGGAGAGAGAGAGGGAGGGAGAGAGAGAGAAAGAGAAAGGGGGGAGAGGTAGAGGGGGGATACGGTTTTAGGTTGAAGCCGTAGGGCAAGCGCTGGATTATGAAGGATGACAGTGGTGCTCTCTCAGCTAAATGAGGCGCAGAATCCATTAGAGATCTGTACCTGCTCTTCTGTCACTGTCACACTCCTCCGGACACTGGCCCCGCTCGCCCGTCACTCAGGGTGACTGACAGAGGGGGGGTGGGTGGGGCCACGGGTTTCAGGTTGTTTTTCCTTTCTAGCTCGTTAGCTCAAGTTAAGGGGCGCAAGGACGCACAGTCACGTGGCCGAGGACTGCATTCAAGAGAAACAGCATCCAAACAGACAAGCGGAAGGTTATATAGGCCTGTAGTCTAGAAAAACATCAACACCTGACCTGAAGATCACCAATGGGGAAGCACTATATGGTTTCTTCCCTTAAAGAGGGCATTTTGTTGTTCAGACATTAAGCCTCCACTTTCAATAATGGAATCACATATCTGGCCTCAGAACTGTGTATCTGATCATTCATCTCCTGCATCAATGCTGAAGCACTGTTCCCTTCCTGACGACAGAGCTTAAGTGTACGTCCCATGGCTATGTATTTTTCTTGAGTGTCTGATTAGACGCTGTGTTTGTAGAAATCACTCAGTCGCTCAGCACGCCTGGCAGCATTGCGTCAGTCTCGTCGCTGTTGCCACGGGAGACGGGCTTATTCCTGCGCAGGTTGAGGCTCATTACGGGAACATGTTATTAAATCATTTCCCTACGGTGGGCTGTGACACCGTGTCAGATGACTTCCTGGTGACACCGTACATTAGGTCCTGCCCTGGCAGTAACACGATCGCGCCATGACCTCTGCCCCTCTCCCCCCTCCATGACGACGGCCTGAGGGGGGGGGGGGCGCGGGAACCACAGTGGCCTTGAGCGTAGGACATAGAGAGAGAGAGAGAGAGAGAGAGATAGAGAGAGAGAGAGAAAGAGAGAGAGAGGGTTAGAGAGAGAGAGAGATAGAGAGAGAGAGAGAGAGATAGAGAGAGAGAGAGAGACTGCTCCAAGAGCAGCTTACCCGGCATTTGTCAGGCTCGGATTCTTTCTTGAGTCCACTATCGCCTGTAATTAGATCAGTCCATCATGTAAGAGCAATTGACACACTGACCTCTTGGGTCATGCATGTAGAAAATCTAAAAACCTAATGGTTGTCCCTTCCAGAGCAGCTCGCTCTCTATTGTCTTCACTGTAACGTTGTGTAAGTATGGAGTCAAGCATCAATGTCTTTTCGGTGGCCAAAAGGGACAGAATATAGTGCTACGTAAAAGTATTTATCATTGTATTATGAGGAAGGTGTGTGTGTGTGTGTGTGGTGGGCGTGCTTGTTCTTCATGATGGTGGGTAATTACAGGTGATGAATTAGAGGTATTAGCTGATTGATCACGGGTTTAATAGAGCTGAAGTCAGTCAGCTTGATTGATGGGCCTCTAATGAGTCGTCTGAATGCTGCCTCACTGCTGCAGCCCCAACCCAGCAGCAGTGAGGCAGCAGCCTCGTCGTCTCTCTCAGTGCCTCCCCGCCTCAGTGCCTCCCCGTCTCCCTGCCTCAGCACCAGACTGCACCTGACTCGCTTATGACAGGCGGCCAGGAGCAGGCCAATCTAGATTTTCACACTTGAATGTCTCCCAGCGAGCGCAGATTGGTTTAAAAAACATGATACTATCTTTTTAGAGCACCTGATACCATCTGTTTAACAGCATGATCAATGTGTGAGAGAGCTTTTAAGACACATTCCCCATGAAACACGTGGAAATCCATCTCAAAATTGCTCTTTGTGAGTTTGCTTTGATCGATCCCTTCATCTCTGACTGGCTGGCTGGAAATTCAGGGGTTAGTCTTCACTGTGGGCGACAGAAAAACTAGAAAACTGGCTTTCAGAAAAATACCAAAAGCTATCATTATCAGACCTGAACTAGTGTCAGAGGATACGGTACCAACAGTAATTTCATTCCATCTCGACCACAATATATATAATTTTTTAACATACTGAGGTGCAGTCAGGGCAGAAAGTTCTGGAGTTTTAGCAGTTGGTAGATGCTTTATCTATTTTTGAGAACATTTGTCAGTGTGATAATTGTGCCTTCTATGAACTGCTAATTGAGCCACAGGTTAAGTCAGGCGTGGGCGCATGCTACGTAAAGGCTGTTTGTCTTTAGGCATATGCTGTTCCTACACAGTCGTGAACCACTTCTGCATATATTTCACAGGACTTGTCTGCCATATGCCTGACACTGAATTTATTTTTAGACCAACTGATAGAACATTGAGAATGTCCTATTCTGGTTTACCTTCCTTTTTTTAGAAATGATATCACCAGTGTACAGAAATGTCACCTGCTCCATTCTTTTTATCTGCTTGCTTTTTAATGTAAATAAGCTCATTTTGAATGCAGCCCTTCTTCTCTATAAACAGCTCAATCACAAGCACGAGGCAGCACAAGTGGCACAGTTCATGGAACTTAATTACAAACATGATGAGACCACTGGAGGGATTTTGTTGTGCGTTAGATTTTACACACATGCAGCGGTACATTTAATCTGCCGGAATCTTCCGGGGGGGGGGGGCCCGTGTGCTCAGGGTGTATGAGCGCGGCTTGCGCGGCCAAAGCGGGCTGTGGCATCGGTTCAGAGCCAGTCAGCGTGCCGCCCGCACAGCCGATGTGACAGCTCCAATCCCGCTTGCACACAGCCAATTATCCTCCTCCCATGACTGGGAGTGAGAGCAGCCGCCTAACACACACACACACAAGTGAGCGAACGAGTGAGCGAGCGCTCTCTCCAGAGAGAGGGAGAGAGAGAGAGAGAGCGAGCGAGCTAGACTAGAGAGAGCCCACACGCCGGCCCTGCAGTATTGCTTTGACGTGTCTCATAGGCCGCCCGTGGTATCAGCGTGTGTGTGTGAGCGGCAAGGGCTGCCAGGTCCACTTTAGCGGCGAGCAGCAGCCCTCGTTGAGTGGCAAGCACAGTGATGCGTGAGACTGCAGCCGTTCACCCAGAACAGAGAGATCAGCCGCACTGATGGAGGAGAGAATGGAAGGGGGGATGGAGAGGAGAAGCAGAGGAGAGGAGGGGAGAAGCGGAGAGGAGAGGAGAGAGCGGTTGGTTGTCAGGAAGGAATGGACAACAAAGAGTGTGGATTAAAAAAAGCTCCATGAGAGGTAAAGAAATGATAGGTCAGGGACTCCAGCGAGTGAAAGAGACATGGGAAAATAAAACAGAGAGGGAGAGAAAGAAGAAGAGACGTGTCAACCTCGTGGCAACAGATAGAGAGGGATGAGAGGGAAGAATAAAGGGCAAGCGAGACGGAGCGACTCGCCGGGGAGAAAGATGGGGGTCAGCGGAACGACAGCATTTTGTCTTTTTCCTTTAAGCGAGCAGCGTGAGGGATTAACGGTGGGTCAGTCACTGCGACCGGTCCATTTATCATCCCTCTGCAGATGCTCCTTCCCCTCGGCACTCGCCGCTCTCCCTCGCGCCCCGCAGCCAGAGCTATTGCCGGCGCAGCGCGGCCTCACCGACCCCCCCCGCCGGCCAGATGGAAGGGGAAAAGAAAAATAGATGTCTGAAGACTGATTGTATTATTCTCTCGTTTATTAGTCCGTCCAACCATTTGACCTACACGGTCTTCATCAGCCTTGTGTCAGCTGCGTGGTCAATGGAGGTTTCTGCTGTTTAGTAAATTCCCATTAAGTTAGCTGTTGTGGTGAGGTCACAGTGACAGATGGACAGCCAGTTTTAACATGTAGACTTGAAGGCTACTCCAGTCAGGCCCAATAGGCCTCCTGGTATGGATTTATCCAGGAGGTTGACAGAGTTGATTTGGTAGATGTGGGTCTGTACGGCATTGACTGTGGCAAGGGATTACAGTGATTGGCGTTACCTCTTATTCTCTCCAACCCCCACTTTTCATGACTCTCCGAAGGTCACACAGGATTTTTCTAGGACGTTTTCCCAAGGATAATAAAGCCTTTCATGGAGGATATATTGTGTTTAATTACCTGCAACTTATAGAAACAGAACAGTCAGATGGCTTCTCTTGACGCCTTGCGGTTTATGGACACGTCAGCCATCTGATATAGAGTGCAGGGAAAGGCAGGGATCTTATACGCAGACACATTTTACCAGGAAAGGGTAGAACACGAGTGCATTGTAAAATGGCGCAATAAACACTGAATTGAACATGAACAGAATTATTGGCAAACTTACCTCACCGGGCACACAAGGGAAAGCACAACCCCCCTTGCACGCACGTAGGTTAGACACAAAATGGGCTTAAACCATCGAACTGCTGGATTGAAGATTGTTAATCAGTCTTCAGCCTCACCCTGTCTCTACTGCTTTCAAAGTATATCTGTTTTTCTGTCACATTTTTTTTCTTTTCAGTTTCCTGTTCAATATGGATTGAAGTCAATAGTGTTAGATGAAGTCCAGGGGACTTACTGTGTTGGCTCAAACCTAATTAATCAAATTTATGGATCAGCCCTGTTGGAGTCTTTCCCAGACTCTGTCTCCTCACAGCCAGACAGGTCCTGATGAAGACCAGTTAACAGGCCGGCCCTTGAGAATTGGTTTTCTGCTTAGTTGGCTTGTTTTGATGTGGATGGAACTAAAAGGTTAAGGAGACCCTCAAAGCCTTGGGGGTACCCTCGGAGATCTGGATTGTGTCTCCATTTTCCCTGATTTGGGATTATGCTGTTGGGTCTGGCCAAAACCCCCAATGACTCAGAACTGCCAAAATCCACATCAATATGCCAATAAATGTACTTGACCACAAAGAAGAAAGAACCTCTCCCCCCCATTCTTCAGTGTGTGTGTGAGAGAGAGAGAGAGAGAGAGAGAGAGAAAGAGAGAGGGAAAGTGTGTGCGTGTGTAAGCGGTAGCGAGAGTGAAAGTGAAAGAAAGAAAGAAAGTGTGTGTAACGAAAATACATTTTGCTCGCTTTTCTGAGCGCCTGACACTGGGAGGATGTGTTGCCTTTGGCTCTGCCAGCTGGGAGAGATGGATACTGTCACACCCGTTTATTGTGTCACAGAGGCAAAGACATGTCTAAGTATCTCCAGCTCCCTCAGAAACACAGAGAGAAGCACAAGGCACAACAACTACACTGAAAACTCCCCTTCTAAATGGGGTTTTTCATCAGGTCATCTGCAATACTCTCCCCATGCGGCGTGTACTGTGTGTAAATGTATTTGTTGTTATTGAAAAAGTATTGTTCGACTGTGTTAAGATGCCAGAATGAGACATGCCGTAGAACTCCTTTGGCTACATTGTCTGCTTTCATTAGAAATCTCAGTTAGCAAGGAGCATTAGGAGTAACACAGTGATGCTGTTCTGCTACAGCTGTTGTCATGACCATGGATGAGTAAGGAGTTGTGGGGGGGGGGGGGCTGACAGAGTGGCAGACAGACACAGGATGGGATCTAGCCATGACTGTAGAGAAGTAAGAGCAGCAGACTGTGTGTGTTGGTGTGTGTTGGTGTGTGTGTGTGTGTGTGTGTGTGTTGTGTGTGTGTGTGTGTGTGTGTGTGTGTTTCTCTGGAGACCTGAACTCACAGAGCTAATTTCATCAGATAACACCACTTTATTAAACTAATTGGGTTTGTTATCACACTGAGCACGTTTCCGTGGAAACGTTGGCTAACAAGGGAACAATGACGGGCAGAGTCGAACGGATGCGTGGGCCGTGTACGCTGTGTGCGTGTCCTTTTTGACTTTGCAGAGTCATCCTTAAAGATGCACGCATATCATAGCCGAGCCACGGAACGGGTAAGAAAGGCCTCGAGAACAAAGACACGCATGGATTCTCATTAATCTGATAGCATCGCCGCTCACACTTTGAGAAACGCTTGGGCAGATTTGCAGCCTTGATACCTGGCGCCGTTAGATAGACCACCGCAAACCTCATTACCCCCCAGTTTATAAAGGATCACTCAGCCAATGAAAGCACGACGCCAATTAGTCAGCCGGGTTAATCACACACACACGATTAATGAGGCATGCCAGGCGAGAAGCACGACTTGCTTCAGATCCCCCTCTGCTAATGTGGCCACGGGTGCGCCGCACAGGCGGGTGTGTGTGCGTGCCCTCGCGAGTGCGCATCTGATTTGGGCAGCCACCTCTCTCGGTCCGTTCCTGCCAATGTTGTGATTCATCTAGGATGGCAACAAAAAAGACCAGTAACAGGAGGGGGGAAAAAAAATGTAAATGGAAAGCATGTTAGATGGAGATGAATGTAACAAACTAGTTATTTATCATCCACATGTTTACTTATATTAACCTTTATTACACGGCTCTTCTTAATGCTGTAGAATGCTCCATTCACTTGAATGGGGCTTCCCAACGTTCTGCGGTCAACTATTTTCCGATAACTGACCGTTGCTATGGACTTAATGACCGCTGTCAAGGAAAGTGGCCTGTTTGCCTCTAATTCACGTCTTTCGTAGCACTCCGCAAGTAGTACGGTAACTTATCAATGGAGTTTCAGCAGACGGTTGAGCAGCTGTGTTCTAAAGAATGTTCAACTGTCTTTGAAGTTCAACGTCTTTGGCGAACTATTTCTCTCCTTTTAAACACTACGTATAGTAACAAATGCATTGTAAAAAGACACACGGTGTTAAGTAATTTGTTTGTTTTAGTTGTAACCGTATAATAAGCGGGATAATGTATAGAACGCCGGTCATTGTCGGGAAAATAAGCCCCTTCAGGGTGAAGCAACACCCCTCCGCTTTCGCGTCGGGGTGCTGTTCTCCCTGTCGGGGCTTATTTTCCCGACAATGACCTGCGTTCTATACATTATCCCTTACATATAAAAGCCCTGCTCTTCAGATAGATCATCTCAGGCCCTCCTCAGATAGGGGTGTGTTACCTCTGGTTCAGTCCTGGTTATAGCTGTACAACTGAGCCTCTTGTTTATATGTGCATCTGAATTGGACTAAAACCTGTGATCATCATCAAGTACATTTGAAGCCCGACAGGAAACAATGAATAATTTGAGCCTCTATGGCAAATGGTTTTAATTGAAGGTGTAATTAGTGTTGTTTCTGAAAGGTACATATTCTGACAGCTTCACAAACACACCCCCTCCCCTCGATGCTCGACCCAGGGCAACTCCCCCCTGCATGCCCGCCGCCTTTGCTAGCACTCATGATTGACAGCTGAGTGATTATCTTGGTCGGTTGGGTGCCTTGTTATTCCGATAGGTTAAAAAGTGCACTCCAGAATCATGTTTTTCTTTTATTTACCTAGCCTGGGTCTCTCACACAGAGTGTTTTTTTTGAGTCCATGAACAAGGTTATACCTCGGCAGGATGCTAGCAGCAACACAAAACTAAACCTTAACAGCCATGTTAGCCAGATAAAGAAGTATTATTGTGTTTGGTTTTCGGGGTGTAATGGCTCTAGTTCTGTTTTTTTTCCCCTATTGGTCAGCTTGTTGTTCTCGTTTTCAGTGTTAGTCCATGTTTCAGATACAAACCGTCTTGCGCTGTGTACAAGGGGCTAAGAGCAGACATCTCTGGAAGGAGGAGGATGTTTTGTATGGTGAATCATGAATACAGATGGTGCCCTTGCCTACTGAAACAGTCAATGGCATCTTGATGAAGCAGAGTGACAAGAGCATGACAGTGAATGGATCTCAATCTATTTACAGAGCTTTTTTTTTTTACTCACTATAGTTGACACCTATGTTGAATAAGTGCATGATTGCTTTCCACGCAGTAGCAAAATAATACAGTTCTAAATTCAAACATGTCCTTGTGCTTGCATTTCTCGCCCTCTCTGCAGGCATTGCGGTGGACAAGCACGGCCTCATCTATTTTGTTGACGGGACGACCATTCGAAAGATCAACGAGAAAGGCGTGATAACCACAGTGATCGGCTCCAATGGCCTGACGTCAACACAGCCGCTCAGCTGTGACTCGCATATGGACATCAGTCAGGTGAGCAGATGTGCTCTCATACCTGCCTGCAGAAACAACTCCCTCACCAGCCTCTAACCCACACATGTCCGCTGCAACACACACACACACACACACACACACACAGGCCTACACACAAACACACAGACCCCCCCCCCCCCCCCCCCCACACACACACACACACACACACACACACACACACACAGCAAACCATGCATAACCAGGCTGATTCTTACTACACTGGCAGGAGTGTCACACAGTACCGTGCAGCTATTTGGCAAAGTCTTTTCACTCTTTTTTTCTGTCCCTCTTGAGTCTTCTCCCTCTTTATCTCACCCTCTCACTCATGCTCTCCTTCCTCCCTCTCTCCCTCCCTTCTCTCACTCTCTCTCTCTCTCTCTCCCTTTTCCCCACACTAGCTCCTGTCAGTGTGTGGTTGGCAGAGTGGCTGAGTGTTTTAATGGACTGCTGTTCATTGTGTGGTTCTATGCCATAATAGCCCTGCCATAATAGCGCTTCCCCCTGTCATGTGATTAGCCTCACGTCCGCCGTCTCTCCTCCACACGTGACCGTCGGATCACAGCGCCTCAGGACGGGCGAGGACACTAACACACGCACGCACACACAATAACTCGGCTGTTCACTCGGTCGGAGCGTTTGCCAGACATGTGTGTCCTCGTCGTATCTCTAAACGGCACACACAGACACACACACATGCGCACACGGCAGGTCCCGAGAGGTTGCCCGTCTTGGGAATCCATTTTCCTTAAGAATTCATTTGAAGCGTAGAGTGGAACATCGGGGCCGGTTTGCTCGGCAGACCCTCTTGACGAGCGGGGCGCTTAAATAAGATTCAGAGTGTAATGCGCGGGAGAGAGAGAGACAGAGAGAGAGAGAGAGAGAGAGAGACAGAGAGAGAGAGACAGAGAGAGAGAGAGACAGAGCGAGAGAGAGAGAGAGAGAGAGAGAGAGAGCGCCACGGGGTCCTTCGCTAAAAGAGAGGACATTTGAATAATCCCCATCATCCCTAGGCTCTGACACACTTCATACTTAATACTGTCCGCTCCCCCAGTGATGGGGATCATATTTGCCCGTGCCAGGGTTTGTGTTCTCGTGGAGCTCGCTCTCATTTTCTGCCCTCTCCGACAGCTGTCTCTGGCAGTAACGAGGAGCGAGGAGAGGGTCCTTTCTCCATGTTGCCCTGCCATTCGGAGGAGAATTACCTTGAAATGGATTCATTTTCAACTGCTTGGCCAAACCGCTGTACCCTCTCAGGCTGTTCATTTACACACAAGCCTTCTCCTCTTGCCTGGTTTCCTATACCTTTCTTTTGGACTTTTATTCCTCTGTCACACACACACACTCACACACACACACACACACACACACACACACACACACACACACACACACACACACACACACACACTCACACATTGATTTCTCTTTTTAAAAAAGGGCCTCTTTCATTCGCACAGTTGTCACTTCATGCAGATGGCGAGCCGACTACCTGTTTTGCTGGATAGTGCAGTGAATTTCTGCCATTTTGTAACTCCTCTTGAATAAAGACAAAAATCACCTGAAGAGCATTCACCAACTCTTATCACAGTTAGGAAAGAGTGCAAACTGAATCGAATGAAAAGAGAAAGACACACACACACACACACACACACACACACACACATACACATACACAAACACACACATGCACACACAGACTGATGGATAAAATAGTCCCGTTCTCACACATGCACATAGATACCGCTAACGCAGTGGAGGTTCCCTAGCAGCACCCGGCTGTGAATAGCTGCTCCGTCTCTGGGATGGACTGTGTGTGTGATTTCCAGAGGTGGAGGCGGCCAGGGCTATTTAGCCTGAGCTCTGAGTCGATCTCCTCTTCCCCAAGTCATTCAAAACACAACAGGAGGCTCCTGCACCGGCGGCTTAGAGGAGCGGTTGAAGCCGTGATCAATCTTGCGCTCGGGCTCCAAGGGGCCTGGCGGGGCATTTATTCATTTGGCAGGGGTTTTTCTCTTTTTTTAACGTCTAACTGGGGCTAAAACCAAGACATGGAGGTGAAAAAACTAGAGAGTGAGTGAGAGAGAGAGACAGAGAGAGGGGAGGTTTTTATTTTAAGGAGGGGTAAAGCTTTGTGATGTAAGATGCCTACCTGTTATATTTTTTTGCTAAATCTAGTGTTTGAATTCTCTCTCTCTCTCTCTCTTGATGACTTTCTATCGCTATAGTTGACACCCCTATGTAATCATATCTATCCTATCTTTCTATCTATCTATCTATCTATCTATCTATCTATCGCTCCTGTTTTGCTCTTTCAAGTATTTGAACTCAACAGTATGCATTATTTTCTGTCATTTGATTCCTTTCCTGCATGCCTTTTCCTTTCCCTCGGCTGAGTAGCAGGACTGTTTAGTATGGAGTGCTAAGTAGGCACCGCCATCCGAGGTGTTGCTTTATTTTCTGATGGCATCTTTGTCACACACCACGACGATTGAGCTGTTTATCCATCAGTAGAGCTTAAGATGGAATCTCGTTTTCTCCTCCAGCAGTTTGAATCATTCGGCAGTGCATTCAGAGGCCACTGAAAAGACGTGGACAAGTGAATTTCACAGATCTAGTTAAAGACCAGGGTGATTACAGCACTGGGATTCGGGCCAGACACATAATGAGACACTCACACTAAGACAGCCAAGCCCATCCCAGCCAGCTCTCATCCCCACCCAGTCCATTACAGGCAGCCAGGTCCTCTTAGCCAGCTTCAGCTAAATCAAGCCAAGCTCCATTTAGACAAACCTGCCAAGCTTAACCTGGAGAAAGCCAGAGCAGAAACGTTTCAGCCAGACTGGACCCAGGCACCCCTGCTTCTGCAGACTTCAATTGCCTGGCCAAGGCAGACAGCTAATACTTGGTAAAGGAGAGGTTGTCTGGACCACTTTAAAAGGATAGAACTTTAGTGCACATAAGAGCACTCACTAAATTGAATTTTTTTTTTTTAAGTACAACTGACATGCACTGTATCTCTGTCAGTCAGATGACACTCTTTTGAGTTGAAGGATGTACACGCAATATCCTCCCAGGAACACCAAGCAGCTATTCATATGTTAATTCTGTATGCTATATATACAGTATATTTAGATAGATAGATAGATAGATAGATAGATAGATATGCTATATAAGTAATATAAGCAATTCTTTGATGTAAGCAATATAGCAATTCTTTATGCTAATACAACTTGTGTCTAGTGAGTTTTCATACTGCACTGATAGTTTGGATTGTGGAGATACTGATGATAAAACTCATAATTAATGTAACTCTAAATAAATATAATGGCACTTGTGCTCTTCAGGTGCGACTGGAGTGGCCCACGGACCTGTCCGTCAGCCCACTGGACAACTCCCTCTTTGTCCTGGACAACAACATCGTCCTGCAGGTGACCGAGGCCAACCAGGCGCGAGTGGTTGCCGGACGACCCATCCACTGCCAGGTCCCGGGCGTCGACCACCTGCTGGTGAGCAAGGCGGCGGTCCACTCGGCTCTGGAGGGGTCCAAGGCAATCGCCGTGTCGCACCGGGGGACCCTGTTCATTGCCGAAACGGATGAGAGAAAGACCAGCCGCGTGCAGCAGGTCACCACCAACGGCGAGATTTCCATCGTCGCCGGGGCGACCAGCGAGTGTGACTGCAAGATTGACCCCAGCTGTGATTGTTTCTCCGGTGAGTCATACAGTGTGTGTGTGCTCACACAACCACGGAAAAAAAACAGCAAAACAGCCCCAGGCCACCCAATAACACCCCTAATGATTTTCCTCTGGGATGTACACACACATATATATATATGCACATCCTGCACACTCACAGTGAAGCCCATATTGGTTTCAGCACTAGGCAGGAAGTACATCTATGGTTTATGGTCTGTGACATATGGTCCTCAGCGTTCCAGTGGTTCCAGTGTTCCAGGGGTTCCAGTGTTCAGCGCTCCCCTTTAGCAAGTGTTTGTGCTGCATGTGAGCTCCAGAACAGCTGGCAATGTTCCAGCATTCCCAAGACAATAAATCATGAGCTATTTAAATACTCAAGTCACCAGTCCAAGAACATAACGATCAAGGGAAACGTCGCGAATGCGAATTTAGATGCCTTTACCCCTTGGCCAAAGTGAAGAGATTTATTTTTTTTCATATCTTCTTCAATCGATTCCGTCTTCTCATCTCTCATCAATATTTCTAGGTGACGGCGGCTATGCCCGCGACGCAAAGTTGAAGTCGCCTTCCTCTCTGGCCGTGTCCCCTAACGGCACCCTCTACATCGCCGACCTGGGAAACGTGCGCATCCGCGCGGTCAGCAGCAACAGCCCGCGTCTGAACCGCAACCGCCAGTACGAGATCAGCTCGGTGGTGGACCAGGAGCTGTACCTGTTCGACGCCAACGGGACGCACCTGCACACCCGCAGCCTGGTCACCGGCGACTACATCTACAACTTCACCTACAGTCCCGAGGGCCACCTGACCGCGGTGACCGCCAGCAACGGGGGCTCGGTGCACGTGCGGCGCGATGCCAACGGCGTGCCCCTGTGGCTGCTGGTGCCCGGTGGGCAGGTGTACTGGCTCACGCTGAGCAGCACCGGCACGCTCAAGCGTGTCTCGGCTCTGGCCCACGACTTGGCCCAGATCAGTTACTACGGCAACACAGGCCTCCTTGCCACCGTAAGCAACGAGAACGCCTGGACAACAGTCTATGAGTAAGTGATTGGGTCTCCGGCTTTCTTGACCTGAGCCCATTTCTACACACTTTCTGTCCTGGCTGTGATGGCCTCTCTCTCTCACTCTCTTTCTCTCTCGCACTCTTATTTTTTCTCTCTCTCTTTCTCTCCCTCTCTTTTTCTTTCTTTCTCTCGTTTATTGCATCTCCTTTTTGTCATCTGTTTAGTTTTGTCTTGCTGCTACCTCACCTTGCTTCCTCTCTCTTAAACTCCTCCATTCTCTCCTTTTACATTGTTGCCTTCTGCTCCATTCATGTTAGTGTCAGTGTCTTGGCAAGA
The DNA here is from genome assembly GCF_963457725.1 of Sprattus sprattus. NCBI lineage: Eukaryota > Metazoa > Chordata > Actinopteri > Clupeiformes > Clupeidae > Sprattus > Sprattus sprattus. Next base: position 69,556,909 of record NC_137920.1, read on the forward strand.
GATCACCATGTGTCTCGCTGTGATTGACAGGTCCAAGTGGAGTTTGTTATCTGCCCTGCTGTGTGTGTGTGTGTGTGTGTGTGTGTTTCTGTCATGTCCTTTCCGAGGCTCCCTTCAAGTGTAACTTGGTTTCTCTCCCACACCATCACCTGTCCTCTTTCTCTCTCTCTCTCTCTCTCTTTCTCTTTCTCTTTCTCTTTCTCTCTCTGTCTCTCTCTCTTTCTCTTTCTCTCTCTGTCTCTCTCTCTTTCTCTTTCTCTCTCTCTCTCTCTCTTTCTCTTTCTCTTTCTCTCTCTCTCTCTTTCTCTTTCTCTTTCTCTCTGTCTCTCTCTCTCTCTTTCTCTCGTTCTCTGTATCAGTCCGTGTCACCTCAGGCTGCTGGTTGAGTTCCTGTCTGAGTGGTGTACTTTAAGTGGATGAGTGCACTAGCGATAATAATTACAGATACAAATGATTGTGTGTATACCCTGCACTTTTAAACACAGCCTACAATTCGTAAATCATTCACTCAAAACAATCCTTTTCAAAAAATAATTTCTACTCTCAGCATAGTAGTCACTCATAATTGTTAAGTAAGGGTTCTTGAAATATTCATGATCTTATAATGTCCTTGCTGTTGAAGGAAGGTGCATGTAGATGTCTTTGATTCTGTGAGAGGTAACGAAGCTTAGTCACACACTTCTGTTATTATTGGATGATTGATCAACTCAGATTTATGGTAAATGGGAAACATTCAATTTAGCATGTACTGAGGGTGTAAATCAATCAATCAATTGCTTCTGTGTCCATGTGTGTGTGAGAGTTTGTCGGGGCATTCGAACATGTGTGTGTGAGTGTGTGTGTGTGTGTGTGTGTGTGTGTGTGCCTGCACACATACAGCAGGCAGAGTATAGCTGTCAGTCGTACACATGAGCCCCAGGTTCTAAGGTCTGAAGTGGTCTGAAATGTCAGGAGCCTGCCTGCCTGCCTCTCTCCTCTTTCATTTTGTTTGATCCGCACTTCAACCTTCAGTGCAGCTGGGCGCTTTCAAAAGCACCTTTCTCTCCTGCTGCAGCTCGAACTTCACCAGAGGCAGAGTTGGTTTAGCAAAGACTACCTCCACTCCCTTTTTTCTTTCTTTTGCAGGGGCCCATGTACACGCATGTAGCACTACTGCCCCCTGGAGGTAGAAAGAGGCCAAAAGAATGAGGTCCTTAACTGAGGCAGTACAGCTGTTAAGGCAAACTAACTGAGATTTCTTTTAGTTTCATTCCTTAAGTGAAAGCACTTGAAATTGCTCTGACAGAATGTGACCCCCAGAGAGAAGAATAGTCCCGCTGAAGTGTCTATTGTCCTGGGAGTTCTGGAAGGCGTTAAGGAGCTCCCCCGCTGTTCTGGGAACAGCCTCCCAAACGTCTTATAGTACTAAGATCATCATTAAATGGAGGAGATGGAAGAGTGGTTTGAACTCTCTCTTTTAGTTACAATTGGTGCCTAATGCATCGCAGATCTTTTTTTGCCCACCATCCCCGGTGAGTGTAGTGCTTAGAATAAATGTTCATCAAGCACGTTAGTAAACCTCTGTACTCCATTTAATGCTTGACTGACATTAAACAGAAGCTTTATCATCGTGATTAGTAAAGTTATTAAAGCATGGTGATGTGTAGGTGTCGCACAGTGTCTTGACAAGTGAGCATTCTGGTTTGTTCTGTTGTTGCCCTCTTCTTTTGTTAGATGCTAACAACTGAGTCTGTGTCCTTGGGTAGGTATAACAGTGACGGCCACCTCATCAATGTCACCTTGCCAACGGGTGAGGTCAGTAGTTTCCATGGTAACATGGAGAAGTCGGTCAAGGTGGAGGCGGACACATCGAGCAGCGAAAACTTCATCACCGCAACCAACTACTCTGCAGCCAATACCATGTACATGCTTCGCCAAGGTTTGTGTGCGTAATGAAGTGAAGAAAGATCACCTGAACCTTTCACATAATGAAAGTCCTCTGTGCTGAACAACAGTCTCATGATGTAATGCAGTGCTTGTCAATCATTTACCAAGTTTGTATCATAGTATTCTGTGTTTGTGGCACTGGCAAGCTAGTCCATGAGGAATTTAACATCTAGAACTTCTGTATCAGCTGAGCTGATGGGCTAATGCATTAGTGTTAATAGAAATATAATACCAGTATTGTATTCTTTGTGAATGTGAGTATGACTTTGTATTCTATGTATCTATCGTATTTATATTGAGAATATTCTAATGATGTTCATGATGGTGAACAAATCTAACTTGATGATGATGATTCTCCTTTTTCTATTCTAGCTCACACTCAGAATGTGTACCGCATCAGTTCCGACGGTTCTCTATGGGTGACGTTCTCCAGCGGGATGGAGGTGACTCTGACCACGGAGCCCCACGTGGCGTCCGACGTGGCCTCGGGGTCACTGCCGGGCACCGTGCACCCCACGGTGGGCCGCTGCAACATCACCCTGCCCGGGGAGCACAGCCACAGCCTGATCGAGTGGCGCCAGAGGCGAGAGCAGGCCAAGGGGAACTACACGGCCTACGAACGCCGCCTACGGGTAACTACGGCAACACACACTCATCGCCGCAGGTCTTGAGACTGAGATCAGAGAGTGCCTCCATTAAAGCAGCCGTAAGGAGCCTTAATCTAAAACCAGTGAGCTTACTACCTGAAAGTAGTGCAAAGCACCACCAACTGCCCAGGTGGCTGATAGAATTGGCAATGTCATTCTGTGAAGGCTTTTCTTACATTTTTGCGAGTCGTTCCATCCCAGGACCACAGAACTACATAGTGCATAACCTGAATGGCTTGTGGGAATAATGTCCCACACATAACTTCCTACATGAATTTAATGATGATACTACTATAAAACTGCCTATATAAACATGCCTCAGTGGCACAGTGTTGCTTTCAAATCCGAATGTGGGTCCTGCAAAATCTCCACACAGTTTCAGCGCCTGCCATCTTACCAAGAACAGAACACATTCTGCAGACTTCATGTTTCACCAACATAGTGATTGGTGAAATATTTTTTTTACTTTCAGAACCACAGCTGGACTCATTCCCCAATCTTTTTTGTATTGTATTGTATTGTAGGTTTGGGTTTTGTTGTCTTAAGGGAAATTCAATGATTCCCCCGGACATATTTCCGCTTTTTGCCCATATTTCTTTTTTAAATCCATATTCTCATAAACCCCCTTAACTTGGCCGGGTGGGTTGAGTGCACCTTCAACTGAAGGTAGAGCTAGATAACTGGCCCTTACATCTCACAGTTAAACATATTGCCAGAAGCACCGTTGTGCTGGCACAGTTGGGGCCCGAGGTGATGACGCACAACGACCAGTTTGTCTCCCTTGGTCTGCAATTACAGCTTAATTGTCATGTCATCACTCTCAGACAGCCTTTGTCCTCATATTTCATATAGCCTATTGTGTCAATGCTGTGACAAGATGATGTAGATGACACACGCGGTAGCAACAGTTTTGATCATGCTAATGGCTACTTGTCAGCATGTGTTAATGTCACTGCAGGGTGTTAGAAAAGTACTTAGTGATATTTCTCGTCTGCTACAATAAATATCTTTGGCTCTGATCCGAACCACTTCAGCTTCCTTGATTGAGACTCCATTCTACAACCAACGAGACCACCTTTTGTGATTAAGTGCAGTAGCCTAAATATAGAAAAGAATCATACAAGGGTCTTTATTGTTGTTGTTTTTTTGCCCCCCCTTACCAGGCTCACAATAGAAACGTGTTGTCCATCGATTTCAACCAAGCCACGCGCGTTGGAAAGATTTACGACGACCACCGCAAATTCACCCTCAGGATTCAGTACGACCCGCTGGGGCGGCCGGTGCTTTGGTCCCCGAGCAAATACAACCAGGTGAACGTGTCCTACACTCCGGCGGGACTGGTGAGCAGCATCCAGCGGGGCAACTGGACCGAGAAGAGGGACTATGACAGTGGCAAACTCATCTCCAGAACCTGGACCAACGGCAAAAGCTGGGGCTACACATACCTGGAGAAGGTAAATGTGCATTCATTGGAAGAAGTCCTTTCTATAATATACGTTTATATAAAAATGTTTGGTTTTATTTACACAAAGTATAGCATTACAATACAAGATACAAGAAGAGCAAATGCTTATATTGCTTATTCATCGCTCTTTCCCTCTCCTTCTGTGTGTGTGTGTGTGTGTGTGTATGTGCTTTGCAGTCAGTGATGTTGCTGTTGCATAGCCAGCGGCGCTACACGTTTGAGTACGATCAGACGGACTACCTGCTCTCGGTGACCATGCCCAGCATGGTGCGCCACAACCTGCAGTCCACCCTGTCTGTGGGCTACTACAGAAACACCTACACTCCCCCAGACACTCCCACCGCCGCCCTCATCCAGGACTACTCCCACGACGGCCGGCTCCTGCAGACACTCCACCTGGGCACAGGTAGACGCATCGTCTACAGGTACAACCGCATGGCCCACCTGGCTGAGGTGCTGTACGACTCCACCCTGGTCACCTTCACCTATGACGAGGCTGCAGGCGCCATAAAGACCATCCACCTGATGCAGGACGGCTTCATCTGCTCCATCCGTTATAAACAGACAGGTATCTCTCTATCCGTTATAAACAGACAGGTATCTCTCTATCGGTTATAAACAGACAGGTATCTCTCCATCCGTTATAAACAGACAGGTATCTCTCCATCCGTTATAAACAGACAGGTATCTCTCCATCCGTTATAAACAGACAGGTATCTCTCCATCCGTTATAAACAGACAGGTATCTCTCCATCCTTTATAAACAGTCAAGTATATCCTCAGGACAAAAAATTAAGCTAGTCTAGAAGAAGTTTTTTTCCTCATACAGTAGAATAAGTGTAAAAGTAATGGAGCCATTACTGTATGTGGAATACATGCTATATTGGTATAACAAGAAGGTGTTGCTTTGCTCACACAGTTGTGTATTCTTCTTTGACACAGGTCCGCTGGTCGGAAGGCAGATTTTCCGATTCAGTGAGGAGGGTCTGGTGAACGCTCGCTTTGACTACAGCTACAACAACTTCCGCGTGACCAGCATGCAGGCCATGATCAACGAGACGCCGCTCCCCATTGATCTGTACCGCTACGTGGACGTGTCAGGACGCATTGAGCAGTTTGGCAAATTCAGCGTCATCAACTACGACCTCAACCAGGTCATCACCACTCACGCCATGAAGCACACCAAGATCTCAAACGCCAACGGGCAGGTGATCGAGGTGCAGTACGAGATTCTGAAGGCCATCGCCTACTGGATGACTATCCAATACGACAGCATGGGCCGCGTCACCGTCTGTGACATCCGCATCGGAGTGGACAACAACATCACACGCTTCTCTTTTGAGTATGACGCTGACGGACAGCTTCAGGCGGTAAAGACCCCATCATTCTTTCTGTCTATGTTTCTATTCTGTTCTGTTCTATGAAAACTGTGTCTCTGCATTCTCGCTATTCACTTGCTATTCACAATTCCCTGTATCCCTAAAATACAACCCCTACACATACACATATGTAAATACACTCACTCACACACACACACACACATACACATTCACACACACACACACACACACGCATACTCTCACTCATACACACACACAAACACACACACACACACACACACACACACACACAAACACACACACACACGCACACACACACACACACACACACACACACACACACACACACACACACTCACACAAACGTTTCCATACACACTCGCACACAAACATCTAATCAGTCATATCATCATCATTACAGGTGTCTGTGAATGAGCGGCCACAGTGGCGCTACAGCTACGACCTCAACGGCAACATCAACCTCCTGAGTCACGGCAACAGCGCCCGCCTAACGCCCCTGCGCTACGACCTGCGCGACCGCATCACGCGCCTGGGCGAGATCCAGTACCGCGTGGACGAGGACGGCTTCCTGCGCCAGCGCGGCAGCGTGCTCTTCCAGTACAACTCCAACGGGCTGCTGACGCGCGCGCTGGACCGCGACTCGCAGCGTAGCGTGTGGTTCCGCTACGACGGCCTCGGCAGGCGGGTGGCGCAGCGCACCAGCGACGGGCAGCAGCTGCAGTTCTTCTACGCCGACCTGACGGAGCCCACGCGCGTCACCCACCTCTACAACCTCTCCAGCTCGCAGATCACCTCGCTCTACTACGACCTGCAGGGACACCTGATCGCCATGGAGATGAGCAGCGGAGAGGAGTTCTACGTGGCCTGCGATAACGCCGGGACGCCGCTTGCGGTCTTCAGCAGCCGCGGGCGCGTGGTTAAGGAGGTGCACTACACACCGTACGGGGACATCTACCACGACTCCAACCCCTCCTTCTCTCTGGTGTTGGGCTTCCAGGGCGGCCTGTACGACTCGCTGTCACGCCTGGTGCACCTGGGCCACCGGGACTATGACGTGGTGGCTGGACGCTGGACCACACCTAACCACCAGCTGTGGAAGGAGCTGAGCATTGAGCCCAAACCCTTTAACCTCTATGCCTTCAACAACAACTACCCCCTGGGAAAGCTCCAGGACATCACCAGGTTCACCACAGGTCAGACTTCCAGACTTCTTCAATACCACCCGCAATGGCTTTATAATATTTGACATGAATTAATAGCAATTAGTAAATTACAGGTAAATGTAAGGTACAAACTATTTAAAATAAACTTAGGCTCTGGGCTCTGTTAAGCGCCTAGAGGCAATTGTATTGTTATGGCGCTATACAAATCAAATTGAATTGAATTGAATATTACACTGATGTGAAGGGAGTCTTACATTTTTTACCTAACTGCTTCATTCACCTGATGTCATATCCTGGCAGATTTGAGCAGCTGGCTGCAGCTCTTTGGCTTCCAGCTGCACAACGTGGTTCCTGGTTTCCCCAAGAAGGAGGTGGACAGCATGGAGCAAACCTACGAGATGAGGAGGACCCAGAGCAGGACCCGGGAGTGGGACCCCAGCAAGGTGGGCGGAGACATACCGGAGCACAAAACACAATATTTTATTCTTCTTGGTGTACTTGTAGTTTTAATAGTAGTACAGTGTTTTGGATATTGGCCCCTTGCAACACTATGCTCTTTACAATGCTTTAGGGTTCTGTATGGATGTGTCTCATACTTTGACATTGTTTCATTATACTTTCTATTTCTTCTGTATCCACATCTCACATATATACACATACACATAAACACACACACATACACATAAACACACACACACTCCTCTCTCCTCAGGTGGTTTTGGGTATCCAGTGTGAGCTGCAGAAGCACCTACGGAACTTCATCTCTCTGGACCGCCTTCCCATGAGTCCGTCCAACGGCAGGCTGAAAGGCCGCCAGGGGCGCCGCACCCGCTTCTCCGCCCTCTCCTCCATCTTCGGCAAGGGCGTGAAGTTCGCCATCCGGGACGGGATGGTCTCCACGGAGATCATCGGCGTGGCCAGCGAGGACAGCCGCCGCGTGGCGGCCGTGCTGAACGGCGCCGTGTACCTGAGCGACGTGCACTTCACCGTGGACGGCCGCGACACGCACTACTTCACCAAAGCCGGCCCCCTGGAGGCGGACCTGGGCGTGGTCGGCGGAGCCGGGTCCGGGCCGGGTCTGGCTCTGGGTCAGGGCGGCGCGCGGGTCCTGGAGAACGGCGTCAACGTGTCCGTGTCCCAGATGAGCGCCGTGCTCGCGGGCCGGACGCGGCGCTTCGCGGACATCCAGCTGCAGCAGGCCGTGCTCAGCTTCAACGTGCGCTACGGGGCCACGCCGGACGAGGAGCGAGCGCGCGTCCTGGAGATCGTCCGGCAGCGGGCGGTGCAGGGGGCGTGGCTGAAGGAGCAGAGGCGTGTCCAGGAAGGGGACGGCGGCTCGAGGGCGTGGACGGACGGCGAGCGGCGGGAGCTGCTGGCGGAGGGCAGGGTGAGCGGCTACGAGGGGCTCTACGCCCTGCCCGTCGAGCAGCACCCCGAGCTGGCCGACAGTCCACACAACATCCACTTCCTGCGGCTCACTGACGCGGGCCGCAGGTAACAGCGGCACCAAAGACGCAAGCACTTAACAGTACATACGCAAAACACACGAAACTACATTTTGACACATGACAATGTTTCTCTAATGCTTTTCTAAAACAAAGACTGAAACATAACTGCCTTTAAATGTGACACATGATGGTATTTTTTTTTTCCGCAAGTGTACCATTCTTATTTTGTATTGTTTTTGGTTTGCCCCAAAAATGAATGGTTACTTTAAGGTGTGTATTGTTTTTTTTAAGTGGCTTTTTCTTCTTTGAGAAACAACCCTATTCCTTTCTCTGAAGACTGTGATTCCCTGTTGAAATGTGTTCTTTTAAGTGGCTTTTCTTCTTCTCTGAAGACTGTGATTCCCTGCTGAAATGTATTTGCTTTTACACCAGTATGGACGATTCTGATTGGCTTTGATAGGTTTTGCTGTGGTGTATAGCCTGGGCCACATATTACTCTCATATCCCATCAGATTGGACTGATTCCTCTGTGCAATCAGTGGTACCAAATTAGAAATTGTGTGCAAGTGTGTATGGGAATGTGTGTGTGTGTGTGTGTGTGTGTGTGTGTGTGTGTTTGTGTGTGTGTGTGTGTGTGTGTATTTACATATATGTATGTGAGGGGGTTGTATTTTAGGGACACAGGGAATTGTAAATAGCAAGTGCTTTAGCAAGAACAAGTGCTGTCACAGATACTGTACTGTATATGTTGATCTTGTGAATAGAGCTAATCTGTTGGATTGAAAATGAAAATGCTGAAATATGTACAGTCTACTTTTTATATGAGCTTATATCATCTTAAGGATACAAAGCATAATTAGGGTTGAACCTGTGCCTTTCAGCTCTTTAAAAGCTTCAAGGGTGTGAAAATATCACTAGAGCCAACATTTCATATTTCACTTCAGTTTGGAAAGATCAATCCTGGACACCAGTTGACAGTGCAAACCCAAATGGTAGGTGGTATAAACTACTCCTGAGTGAACTAAATGGAATAGTTATTTAATTGTTATAAAACAGGATTTTTTTTTTACTGACATAATAGATAAAATATTGTAACAATGACAGCTGGAGGTTAAAAAGAAAACACTCAAAAATAGTAAAAGTCATAATTGAAGATGTCGGCATCTCTAGACTCCATAGGTGGTTACCAGTTCTGGAGGCTCAAATGAGTACTTTTTAACTATTCAGAAACAGGTGAAGTAAAACAAAAATGTTAAATCAGGTGGAACGATATGAAGGTTTTGTGAAAAGGGTTATAATAGTGTCATGGTAACGGCGGTGTCAAAATATCTTTCACCTATATCTTGCAACAGCATGCTCCTCCTATCTGTCTAACATTACAACAGAGAAACAAAATACACAATATATCATTCAACAGGTTTGGCTACTACATTTAATTGAACAAGAAAAGGTTAACTGCATGTAGCCTTAATATTGTTTTTTCTTTTTTCGTCGTTTTCCTGGCCGAGTACTGTCTCCCGCCCCTCTGCACTATTCCCCTGCCCCAATCCTTGGAATCAGAAACTCTGACTCTGTCTCATTGGTCAGGAGAAGGCATCTGTTTAACTTCAGTCATGGAAACTGCACAGGTATCCCATAGATGAGGAATGAGAGTGGAAGGAGGTGGAAACTAGTTTTAATCACGAGTCAAATCAAATATTCTCACGGACCTCATGGATGGGCCTTATGTCTGAGGCTGGGTGTCTTATTCAGACGAGGCAGAGAAGAAAAAAAAATCTATATTTGTACTGAAAAGGGATCTAGGTGGTGTCCTCAACCAATCAAAAACAGTTTATATGTATATCTACAGTTTTTATGTGACGTTTCAGTTGCAGTTAGGCATTGTAAATCTATCTGCACCTGCTGGAAGTACAGTTTAACATATCATAGTGTTTCTAAAATATCTCAGTCTTTGTATGAGTAGCCAAATAACGTTTCATGTGCAGTTGCAAGGATACTTGAAGGGTTCTGAATTTAGCTTTAGAGAAATATGTGAGATGGCAAGTTCGAAACCAGTCTTGTGACCGAGTTTATTTACCACGAATAAAATTAGATGTGCTCCATGGGCCGAAGTCTAATTACCTCTTCAGATGTAAACATGAGACATTTGCAGCACCATACCAACACACACCTACACCGACTCACACACACACACCGACACACACACCGACACACACACACACACACACACACACACACACACACACCCAAGCCCATTCATCACTTTCATCTTATCATTTGTATTATTTTGTACAGCTTGTGATGTTTGGTGTAAGTTTGGTGTTGATATATTTTGCCAGAGAAAAGCTCATCGATATATCAGTACGTATTTATGCTGCCACCAGCCCATTTTGTAGCCAGAAACATTAGAAGACCCATTAGCCTCTGCATTAAGAACTAGAAAGAAGCCATGGCATTAAAGTGAAATGGACTTTATACTTTTTCTGAGAAAAAAAAAAAAAAAGAGTATTAAACATCTCAGCAATCTCTAGATCACTGTCTCCATTCAATATTTGCAATTCAAACTGTGCTTGCAGTAATTTGACTCTATTGTTATGTGACTGCCAAGGGTCACGGTGGGATTTATTCATTCCTGTGATTATCATTGGTTAGCAGGCTGAGCACACATTCAGCCTCTATTGCTTTTTCTAAAGTATGCTTGTGCTCCTAAACATCATGCTCCTAGAATAAGGCATTGGAATACTTGAAAGAGATGAGCGTTTGGCTAGGCAGTACATTGATTTTTGCTGTTTACATTATGAATGTAACGTCTGTGTTATATATCAAATTTATTTTGCAGCGTTGCGTCTATCATGATACTTTCCATGTATTGTGCAAAGTTTAGATTGGGAGTGGGTGTGGTTGAACATGTTGTTATTTTCTCGAGAAGACTAGGAGGTGATGACCTATGATGTCATCGTATGAATCTGCCAAGGCCTTGCAGGGTCTCAGTTCTGTGTACCTGTTTGTGCTTCAGAGCAGCTGTACATAAAGTAATGCATTTACTGTAGGTAACAGGCTGTGGAAAGTTCATATAAGGCAAGGTACTTTGAATATTTGACTTTTAATAAATAAATGTTCTAATTTAACTCTTGACATTTTGTCCTCTCCATAGTGTTTTGCGGTCATTCCGGTTTGTTCCACAGCACGACAATAGAATCCTGTATGGCATAAACATACGGCAGAGAACATGGAGAAATGGTTATTACTTGACATTTTCCACAACAACAGCCAAAGTGATGATAGTATTATCCTTGAGCTTAAAAAGTCAATACTAAAATGCCATAATTTGTTTTCAACCATCAGACATGATGCTTTACCTATCAGGGCACAAAGATAAGATACACATAATTATGAGTTATATGTAAAGAGCTATAATGTATTACGTAATGAAGCACTCCAATTATATTAAGTGCATTATTAAATGTGGTGGGAGGAAATGGTTCTGATATGATTTCCTTTACACCGGAATATCTACTGGTTACACAAAACTGCATCTGACTCTGTGTCATGCTAGTTTATTTAAAAACAAGCATTATTAAATCAACTCAAACATTCTGTGTTCTGTCAGTATTAGGACACGTCTCTCTTTTCAATCACATTTCATAAATATGCAGAGTGTTAGTTAAGTAATAAAACTTCGCTTTGGATAGCAAAGTTTCTATTAATCTAAAAGAAATGTGGTGTTTTTTCTTTCTAATTCATAATTAATTCATGATTCATTTGGAGAGAGATGCCCACCAGATGGTGTTGTCCCATTAATAATCTGACGCTGATAAAAAACAGCACTGGGCCTGACCAGCGAAGGGTCTGCAGGTCTAGAATGGGTGGCAAGACCAATTCGATTTAAATAATAATGGTGATATTCATGTCATGTGTAAATCTTGTGTCATGTGTAAATCTTCTGGACAATATGATCTACGTATTTTAACATGGCACCCAATGTTTCTACATATCCTCCTGTATTAACACAAAAGGCTGCAGGTGAGTAAAAACACCAAATAAAACATACCACATTATTAAATAAATTAATGCAATGAGCAACATTTTAGTTTTTTCCAACACTTCCTGGAATATCAGATGAGCACAACTGTTCAAGTTTTTGTTGATATACTGTATTTCCGGCTGTTACTTTGCCATGTCTGCTAGCCACTGTAGTCATAGTGCCAGAGTTACCTTACCCCACGCACAAATATGAAACCCCTTCCTGATTTTGTATAAGTACACCCTATGATTAATGGAAAGACAGCTCCATAACACTACTAATCAGGATTTCTAAAGTTGTTGCATTTAATGCCAGCACACAGATGCATTTTGACTGATAAGACACAACATATCACACAGACCAAGGGGCAAAGGACCAGGCAGGCTTAACATATGGCTCACAAGCCACTGAGCAGAGTGCAGGTATATCAGTCGCTCAGAGGCAAAGAGAATGAAAAGTTCTGCACTGAGGAGTCATACAAGGTTATGGCTGCCCCCTAGTGTTCACCATGCTGCCTCACAGGTCGCAGCTGTGCCGAGTAAATGATACAGCATAGCATATCAATCCTCACCAGCCATCATTTGATAATCTCACCCAATCATAAAACAGAGCAAGGCAGGAGTGTGTCTGCCTCAGTCTTAAACCAAATGTAACTTTAGTGTTTGAAGACACAGGTATTGTGAGGCACACGGGCGGACTGGGACAAAAAATCGACCTGGGCATTTTGAGCCAGACCGGCCCACTAAATTCGATAACACACCTTTTCAGTCTTTTTGGTCTCTCAAATGTCTACACCAACCAGGCTTTTAGCTAGCAGGGCGTCTGCCATATAGTCTACTAAAAAATAAGAAGAAATGGGACGCCCTACGTTTAGGCAGGGCGGCCTAAAGACGCCCTATTTTTCTCCCGTTTTACCGGTTAACTTAGCTGAACATGATCAAAATTCACCGTTTCAGTCGCTACAGTGCTAAGCGAAGTCTAGAATCATACATATGCCCCGCCAATTAGAAAATAGCATTGCTGTATTCCCGCTACAACAACGTTACATCATGATTCCAACGAAACATTGATTCACGGGCTCGCAGAAGCTACAGAAGACAGCTGTCTCACTGCACATCACTGAACCTACTACTTTATGAGTTCAACAAGAGTTTGTGTGTTAAGGTGGTGGTCTTAATTAATCTAAATTCAATACAATACAATAGACATCATACACTTTAAAGTTGTGTAGAAAGTTGTTACTTTTTGTTAAAGTTGTTACTTGAATTTTGTACCTTGTTACCTAGTTTCAGTTACACTCACTGTTATTATGTATTAAATTACTATATAAAATAAACATATATGTAGCCTGTGGAAGTAGTTGCTTGAAGGCAATCTGTGTTTTGACGTTTCTCTTCCCTTTCTTGCTCTCATACTTTGGGTACGTCATCATTAGAGGCTGGGAAGGGGCAGTGATTGAGACGGGCATTTATACAGACACCTGGGGTCCTTAGCCAGGTAATTCGTCCATGCTGCTAGTTCTATGTTTGTGCGAGGTAGCGTTGTGGGTGCTGTGGCTCATTTGAAGTTAGTTTGGGAGCCGACGTGGCCGTGACTCGTGGTCCAAAGGGACGTTTTTGATCAGCAGTGTCACACGGCACTAGTAGTGCACAGCTTCACAGTGTGCTAGCTGCTGTTCTTTTGAGAGTGTTTATTGGTATGTGTGTGAGTGCTACTCCGAGTGACTTGACTTTGATTTTCCCTCTAGCCTGGGGACTGTTGTATGTCGTGGTAAACGTGTTGTGAGTCCCAGGTTAGAGGGGTTTCCTTCTTTTATGTTGTCCAGTGTTTTCCCCATAGTCAGGCCCTGTAGTTGTCAAGCCTTTACACACTGTAGGGAAGCCGGTCTCCGTAGTCTTTTCTTCACTGAATGAGTAGTGTTGCATTGCTGTGTAATCCTTAACTTAGCTGAGTGGTTCACCAAGACTTGAAGTTTGCAGTGTGTTGCCCTAAGGGTTGTGTGCACTTTATTCACGTGTGGTATCGAGACCGTAGCTTCCATTCCCTATTTAGCTTGACCTTTTATGAAGTTATTGACCAGCCTGTACAACCTCCTTCAATATATTAAATAAAGAACATACTTTTGTACTTTCCTAAACGTACCTGTGTCTGTACACTTATTGGGGCAGAGTTCCCCTTGCTCTGACACTTATCATATCAGTTAGCTCAAGGGGTGGCGTAGTCAGCTGTACTAGGGGGCGCTACAATTTGGCGTAGCCGGCAGGATATAGTTTTTTCCCTTTTGAAGTGTTGTGCTAGGTTGGTCAAGGGAGTAGCACGTGTGTGTGTGTGTGTGTGTGTGTGTTTGTGTTAAAAGAACAGCAGCTGGCAACAACATGAGCGAGACCGGCGAAGGATCCAATGCAGAACTACAGCAGCTGCGGGAACATGTGGACCAGCTCCAACTTGAAAATGAGAGACTTTCTTGTGCACAAAATGGATGTACTTGGGACATTGTTGGTGATCGGGGTACCCTGCCGGGGCGACAGGAACAGGCCTTCTATTTACATAGAGAGAGGCGGTGCCCGAAATTCTCTGGCTCGGCTGCTGCAGGGTCCCTTTGTATTGAGGAGTGGGTTTGGGAGGCTCAAAGCTGTATCAGGTCAAGATATTTGTCTGATGTTGAAAAAGCAATTTTTTTGTATGACCACCTAGAGGGTGAAGCTCGAGATGAAATTAAGTATAGACCCACAGCGGTTAGAGAAAGCCCCATACAAATTTTTGAGATTCTGAAAGACGTTTACCGGTGCTCAAAGTCTTATGTGTTCTGGCAACAATGTTTTTTTAATAGGAAACAAAAAGGAAATGAGTCACTGTTCCAGTTTTCCCATGCATTAATGGAGCTTATGGAAAAGGTGAAACAGTCAAAGATGGATGCCATTGTTAATCCTGACCTGGTATTACGGGACCAGTTCTGTGAAAATGTTAATGACCACCTGTTACGGAGGGAACTTAGAAGACTGGTACGGGCTAATCAGACAGTTACACTTTTAGACGTACGCCGTGAAGCCATCAGGTGGGTGGAGGAGGGACAGGCAGGGCGTGACAAGAGCCAGCGGACTTTGGGGCGTAGTGCTGATGGAGCTCAGTATTCATCACAGGGTGAGGTCACCTGTACTCCAAACTCTGAACTG
This sequence comes from Sprattus sprattus, assembly GCF_963457725.1. NCBI lineage: Eukaryota > Metazoa > Chordata > Actinopteri > Clupeiformes > Clupeidae > Sprattus > Sprattus sprattus. The sequence continues at coordinate 69,572,116 of NC_137920.1, forward strand.
GCTGAGCTGAAAGCTATTGTCTCAAAACAGCAAGCTCAAATAGATGCCCTGATCGAACATTTAGGGCAATCTAGTCAACGAGCCTCAGCTCCTCAGACACACAGGGGGGGTCAGTTTAGAGGTGCCCCTAATGGCAAACCTGTTTGTCACCGATGTGACATTCCTGGACACATTGCTCGTTACTGTCCGGCATCCTGCCCTCTGAGCAACCGTAGGCCAGTTTCCCCCCTGCCCCCTGACAACACCACTAACCGGCTTTGTAAACTTGAGGCGCAGATGTTGCAGGCCGAACAGCAGCTGGATGAGAAGGTGATTGAATGGCACCAGAAATTGGAGGAGACCCGACTGTTGGAGATGAAACGTACCAGAGAAGTGGGTATTCAGAAGGAGGAAATCAGACACTTGAAAAATGTGGTAGAGGAACAAAAACAGTCCATCAGTGCCTTGGAGGATGATCACATTCAGGAGAGAAAGCTTCATGAGGAGCAGCAGCTGCTTTGGGAAGGAAGGGAGGTGGAATTTGAGCGCCAGATGGAGCACTTTGAGAAACTACAGAATGAAATCTATGGTGCTCAACAAACTGTAACCAGCATTCAGGGGCGCTTGAACCAGAAAGAAGTCGTCTTGAAGAAGTACCATCACCTTGTGTCCAGAACAAGACAAGAACAAGAAGACATGGAAATAAGTCACAAAGAGGACATGCAGACTATTCAGCAGAAGCTTGAAAAACGTATAGAAGCTTCATTAGGTCACCTTAGACGGACAGAGCCGGACTCCCAGAGAGCGGCTACTGTCCGTGCCCCAAGCCAAACCACGAAGAACAGGGAAGAGTGGGGAACGGTGAACACCAAGATGGTCAAGTGTAACATGTCATCGTCGGGCCGCCGATTTATTTTGAGGGGGTGGATTGTAGCCTGTGGAAGTAGTTGCTTGAAGGCAATCTGTGTTTTGACGTTTCTCTTCCCTTTCTTGCTCTCATACTTTGGGTACGTCATCATTAGAGGCTGGGAAGGGGCAGTGATTGAGACGGGCATTTATACAGACACCTGGGGTCCTTAGCCAGGTAATTCGTCCATGCTGCTAGTTCTATGTTTGTGCGAGGTAGCGTTGTGGGTGCTGTGGCTCATTTGAAGTTAGTTTGGGAGCCGACGTGGCCGTGACTCGTGGTCCAAAGGGACGTTTTTGATCAGCAGTGTCACACGGCACTAGTAGTGCACAGCTTCACAGTGTGCTAGCTGCTGTTCTTTTGAGAGTGTTTATTGGTATGTGTGTGAGTGCTACTCCGAGTGACTTGACTTTGATTTTCCCTCTAGCCTGGGGACTGTTGTATGTCGTGGTAAACGTGTTGTGAGTCCCAGGTTAGAGGGGTTTCCTTCTTTTATGTTGTCCAGTGTTTTCCCCATAGTCAGGCCCTGTAGTTGTCAAGCCTTTACACACTGTAGGGAAGCCGGTCTCCGTAGTCTTTTCTTCACTGAATGAGTAGTGTTGCATTGCTGTGTAATCCTTAACTTAGCTGAGTGGTTCACCAAGACTTGAAGTTTGCAGTGTGTTGCCCTAAGGGTTGTGTGCACTTTATTCACGTGTGGTATCGAGACCGTAGCTTCCATTCCCTATTTAGCTTGACCTTTTATGAAGTTATTGACCAGCCTGTACAACCTCCTTCAATATATTAAATAAAGAACATACTTTTGTACTTTCCTAAACGTACCTGTGTCTGTACACTTATTGGGGCAGAGTTCCCCTTGCTCTGACACTTATCATATCAGTTAGCTCAAGGGGTGGCGTAGTCAGCTGTACTAGGGGGCGCTACATATAAATAAATCAGTGTAATTGTCATATTACCTAAAAACGATCAAGTGCTGTAGAAATAATCCTAGCTAAAAGCCTGACACCAACTGTGCAACTATTTTCCACATACCTTAAGCCATGCAATGAGTTAAAAGCAATCAGTGAGAGTGGACACATTATACACTTCCAAAAGGTGTTATTTATAAACAAAAAAAGTATACTCCACGTCCATCACAGTAATGGGTAGAGTTCATCCGACTGGGTGTGTACCTGCGTTTAATAGAAGAGAAAGACAAAAAATAGAAGACAAAGACAAAGAATAGAGAAGAGAATAAATGATGGATCAGATGCTTACTCTACTGTATCAAGAGTAGTACCCACTAAATTGTGAACTTACCCAGTCAAAAGGGACTTTGACATCTTCAGTAGCCTATGAAACATGAATGAGGAAGAGAGAATTATAATGAATAGACATGACTGAGGAATTGTTTTTTACATAATGATGCAGTCAGGTCAAGAATTATTACATTCTCTAAATAACAGACACGCATGCTGCATAGGCAATAGGCACAATTATATACTTAAAAAAAGTGGTATTCTTTCATTTCTGTTCATTGTCACTAACCAGCTACATAACAACTGCCTAACAGATTTTTCCAAAAAAGTAGCTCAGCCTTGGGTTAGCCAACTACTCATCCCACAAACATAGGGTTGGCATTTGGCGTTAGAAGCTATTCTCTAGCACAGGGGTTTTCAACTGGTTTTGTCCCAGCGACCACCATTAGATTATTTTTTCAACTTAATTTCAAAAGTACACGGAGGCTATGCTTAACTGCAAATACTTGTTAACTTCACGCACGGGACTGTACATTCTGAATAATGCATGGCATGACGTTAGGGCGCAATGCATTAACATTAGCACTTCACAGGCTACCATGGATATGTGCAAGGCTAAATTATGACAGTGTGAATCTCATTTATAATATTAAACTATTGAATGTGTTTTACCGAAAAATACCCCTGGACCTTCTTCCCACAAGTCCGAAATCCGACAAAATTATACCCACTGTTCCGAAATCCCATTGTTTCGAAAAGTGGCGCTGAATTCATTTTTTGTGGTGGAGGTGGTGTGGTTTCCCGCCGCATCTTGCAGCACTTCGCACGCCAGTGCTACCACTGTTTTCACGTCTTCATAAATGAACATCATAACATCATCATACACCATGGCACATAAATGAAACCACCCTATCCATGTGTTTTCCCTGCTCGCAAATTTTTCTCAGACAACTTGTTGCTTTACCTCTGTGCTTCTCAACATCAGCATATATTTAATATGGAAACGCCATAACTTCACCACAGTAGCCTAGCATTTTCATTTGATGTAGCCTACCAGTGGACTGCTATGTTCACAATTTCGGAACAATGGGCTGTCGGACTAATGACTTTCGTGTTGTCGGAGTATAGGGCTATCATAATTCGGTATCTGGACAAATTGGCATATTTTCGGAATACTGGGCTTTCGGAACATTGACATGGCACCGCGCACCAATAGGCTAACGGGCTAGCCCACCACTCAAACACACAACATAGAGTGTAGGCTAACGGCTGGCTGTTTCAGAGTAGAGTAGGTTGAGGGCTAGCAACAGCTACAGACTTGTCTTGTATTTACAATGCAAACGAACTTGGCCATAGAACATAGGTCCTAGGTCAAACATATTTTAGAGACGTTTTAATTCATGATCAGTAAGCTTACAGTAGGTCGTATCTCCCTGGCTGTCGCCACCAGCATCACTGTCATCCACGGGAGCTGATGATGGCCCTGCCATGGCAACATTTGGCAGCGTTGGCTTGAAGAGCAAGCCTCTTCTTATCTCGCAGTTTCTCTGCACCCCCTTTTCGCTTTCTCTCCATTTTGGACTGGAGGATTCTAACAAAACGTGCGTTTCTGTGCACCGACCAAGCTAAAGGTAGAAGGTGTTTGGTGATATGATTGGACGAGCCCCTAGTCACTAAAGAAGACAGTCAATGGGCTGCAGACTAGCGTGCGCGTGTCAAGCATGTCAAGGCCATGGGCCACGCTGAGTCTGTTTACCGTCCTAATGCATTATGTAGGCAGGTCCAAATCGAAAGGGGTTGGTGTTGGGTCAGCCCAGGGGATGTGATTGGGCCAGCCCAGTGTCAATAGGGCCGCTGATTAACTACTTTCGTGGGCCAGCCGGTCAGACCATTATATGGGGAAAAAAATAAAAAATAAAAATTCGGGACTGTCGGTCCATATTGCACGTCGGCCCACCGGGCAAACGCCCGGTATGCCCGACGGCCAGTCCGTCCCTGGAGGCACATATAGAACAGAAATGCCCAGGTCAAACAGGTTAATCTACTGTGGTAGGAAAGTTGTTGACTCGCTAGTTAGTCATAAACACATGTTTTAATCCTCCACATGTTTTTAAATTAGCCATTTCCTCCCCACCTAGCCTCTTACCTTTCCCATGTATGTCTGTCTGCACTAGAAATAACAGAAAATGGACCAAAGCATGTAGCCTACTGAAGAGTTCAGTTATGATGCAACTAGTAGGTCAGACACAACAACAGGCACTTCAAAGGCCGGTGTTTATAAATATGCTGAGTTCTGCGATTCATGGCTACTTCAAAGACTTAGGCTATACGGATGTTTATAAATAGTCCCTTTTCCCCTTTTCTCTGTGCTCCCATGCAAATGTAAGTAACATTTCTTAGTGTGAGTATTTCTGTAAAAGAAAGGTAGAATAGACAGCTTTGTAGAGTGAGGACCCCTCTGAGATGTAATGTGATGTCTAAACTGTCTCTGGTTTGTGTGTGTGTGTGTGTGTGTGCTCAGTAAAATAGAGATGGAACCTGTGTGTGTGTGTGTGTGTTTCTATGCAGTAAGTAAAAAAAAAAAATAAGAAACATCCAACATGTTCTGTTAAATGGCTGTCAAAAGTATAACAAATGGCCGGTCCTTTAAACCAATGGCAATAAAATCTGTGGTATGTTTCCTTATCATGGAACACTTAGTTGTTGAACTTCTATGGGTTTGATCTATAAGCACTAATTAAAATGGAGACATCAACCTGAAGAGGAGAGAATATGGAGATAAGACAGTGGGAAGTCATAAGGTTTATTCATGGCATGTTTTGACAAGTGCAGACAAGTTATGAAAGCATTTTATAGGTTCTGTGGAAGTACACAACACATATTCCGTGTGACTTATATGACACAGTTCAACATGTTTTATAGTTTTTATATAATATTACAAACATCAAGATATTTAATACATTAACATGTGTTGTACATTACTCATGTTGGAATTCCAACATCAGTGCCAAGGGTTATATTAAAGGATTTTCTTTTCTTTTCGTTTCCCATATCCATAGCACACCTTCAATTTAGACAGAGATGAACTTTGGTAAGCCTACGTCTTTTTTCACACACACACAAAAAACAACCTACTGATTCAAATCACACATCTAAGTGAAGTCTACTGGCAAATGGGTATTTATGTAAGCAAGTATTACAAATAAAACACTTTATAGCCCTGTTTCCAAACAGCCTGAACCCTTTTGGGAGAGTACCTGTTGATATGAAATAAGAGAAATAATAATCTCTAAGCTTAAAAGTACCATTTTTTCACGAGTTTTTGAGCATGAACTCTCTCATTACAGTAAAATGTATTTCTAGTTACTTTCACCTTCCCTGAGGTTTTCTGGTTTTGAACTCAAAAAGTTGAATGATTATATATTTTTATTCCATGTGGAACAATAGTCTAATCCCTGCAAGACCCATGGCTCTTAAGAGTTCTGGAGTGTTCCACATTGTTTCTCTTTTCCCTGGTTTATGATGCATAGTGACTGACACTTTTCAGTAGCATCCATTTACCAGTTAGCCTCCATTGTGTCTTTGAGTCAATTTCTTTTTTGTTAATTTCTAAGTACTGTAATTTTATGTGGTGGTCAGTTGTACGGTACAGAAAGAGATTTCATTTAATACATAGTGGTGTATTGAGTTTAATTACATAATCTCTGTCCATGTTATTGTCTAGTCCCTACCCTTCCAAGCAGAGCTAACCCAAAATCTGCTCCAAGAGCTTAAAAATGCTCACCACTCTGGAATTTGAGACTGTTAAAAGCTCAGAATATCAACAGGCTATTTTGTATCCTTGTCCAGGGGGCAAGTAGAAAAGCTTCAGGGCACCCTAAGGGTGTGAAAGACAGGTGTAGTGTGTCCGCATCGCTCTGAACTCATCGGGACTGTGACGCCGAGCGCAGAGTGGGTGTATCAGGAGTCCCAGGATCTCTCAGGTCACTCAGCTTCCTGGAGAAAGAGCTGAGGCGTGTGCTGATGGAGTCCCTCTTCTGAGACAGGCGAGGCGCCTTCTCCCTGTACAGGCGCCGCAGCTGCTCCCGGAAGTGGTTTCCCACGAAACAGTACAGGAAGGGGTTGATGGCGCTGTTGGAGAAGCCCAGGCAGAGGGAGAATGACATGAGCAGCTCTACGCCCTTCTCCAGCCAGCACGGCATGTGGACGCCCAGCGACATCAGAGCGCTCAGAAACGTGAGGACGTGGAATGGGAACCAGCACAGGAAGAAGGCCAGCACCACGGCGACCACCATGCGCAACACCCGGTCCAGCTGTTCTGGGCCCTGCTCGATGGCGGGCCTGAGCAGGAGGTGGCGTCCGATGCGGTAATAGCAGGTAACGATGACGGTGAAGGGGAGCAGGAAGCCCAGCGTGTTTTTGGCCAGAGCCTGGGCGTGATACCAGTGTGCGGAGGGGTACAGGGCAACGCAGCCCGTTACGTTCAGCGAGGGAAGCGGGTGCAGTTGGCGGAAGTACACGTTGGGCACCGTGCTTATCGCGGCTATCACCCAGATGACTGTGCTCACCGCTCTGGCCCGGCACACACTCCGGCTGGACTGGGATCTGAACGGGTGGACGATGGCCCGGTAGCGGTCCACGCTCATGCAGGTGATGAAGAAAATGCTGGCGTAGACGTTTAGAGACATCAGACCCCCGCACGCTTTGCACATGACCCAGCCAAATACCCAGGTATAGTCTAACGAGTAGTACACGGCCCAAAACGGCAGACTGGACAGGAACAGCAGGTCCGACATGGCCAGGTTTACCAGGTATGTGTTGGCAACTGTTTGCCTGCAGGAACGCTGACAGAGCACACACACCACCAGCACGTTGCCGAGGAACCCGAGCACAAAGATGACGCTGTACATGGCGGGGATAAGACCTTTCTGGTGCAAAGGCGGGGAGAAAGTGTCACAGGATGCTTCAGGCGCAGAGATGTTCTGACCATTTTCGGTATCCATTGGGTTATCTGCACTTGGTTGACCTCGTTGCTGGCTCTTGAAGCAACTGTTGGAAAGGGAAAAGAAGTGTGAGATCAGTAGACATTTATTATGATTATCTCCCTCTGGAACGAAATACTGTTTTCTGATTGGCTAATGGGGTGTACATTAAGTTCGTATAACCGGACACCTTGGACGTAGTCCCAGTAGAAACGTATGATGAACTACCCTTCAGAGTTCTTTCAAAAAACTGTGTTCTGTTCTCATTGTGCAGGGATGCCCAATAGAGACCCTTAAATCATACATAAAATCTTTCTGACAACTAGGTCTCAAGTGAGTTGTGAAAGTGGTCCAGTTGTCCATGGAAAGGAAGAATATTTTCCAGCATGTTTACGCAAATATCCCTGACCATGGCAGCTGTTCCCTGCCCTTACATAATTACGATGTGAACTAAAGCAGGGCATGGCAGTACATGAACCACTGGTGTTCCATCGGGACAGAAAGTACTGACGTGTGTGAAGACACATTGACTCCACATGTTTGTGCTTACTAGGTTTGTGTACATGTGGGTATGTGAACATGTGTGAGAATGCTAGTGTGTGTATGTGAGAGAAAGATGTAGAGGAAGTTCAATGCTTACATGTGAACATGGAGTGTCACTTTGGAAGGCAATAGTTTGACGTGCTGTTTAAGTGAGTTCTCTTTCTCTGTGGTTCCTCAGTTCCCCCTTAGGACTTTTGGAGCCTGAGAAAGCTCCCCCCCCCCCCCACACACACACACATACTCTCCCCCCACCCTTCCCTCCGTTCACTGCTGAAGGGGGCCCCATGACTCTGCAAACCCCCAGTGCCGTTATGCAACTCAGGCCCGAAGGCTGTGGTGATCCCTTCATATCCTCCCTATGAGGAACGCTTTACAGTTCCACACAGGACAATTACAACCTACTGCAGTGTGCTGTGAAAAGTCTAGAAAAATATATATACATATACGGACAATGTTTCAAGGTATAATTTAATGAGTTGAGTTCACTTTTTACAGCTAGACAAACTTGGAGGACTTTATGATATAGAATGTAATTATTCCCAGGGAGTGTTTAAAATAGACATTTCAAATATGGATGGAAATTAGTATCTGGTGGTTCGCAACACATGAATACTCTATACAATCTTTCTAGACTTGCTACCATTGTGCATCATCTTGATTCATTTCAACACATTCATGGTCATTGTGTGATAACTTCAGATGTGTCATTTCTGTCCAAATCGACCATCAGCTTCATATGCAGTGTGTTATGCGAATTTTCAATTTTCTCTGCACTCTCACTTTTACAGGTAGAAACAGACAGTTCTTTGCTAATAGTCAGTTTGAAGCAAAAACTCACACACAATATCACTATGCCCCATGCCCCATGAACCTGTATTTAGTATTTTTCCCTGTAAAATCAACACGCTCACGCTCGCTGGAGAAAAGAGGTCTGCTATGCATTTTCTCGCAGTGGAATGTACCCAGATTAGATTACTAGTTAAAACACACAGGCTAAACCTTAGACACTTAGTAACGGGTATGGCATGCAAAGCCATGTTTATCTTACAGTTATTTGTCAAATAATATTCCACAGTTCAGTTCTACAGTATGGCAAGTTTTAATTGATCCTTACTCAGTGAGATACGTTCCAGTGGTTGTCTGTGCCCCCAAATCCAAACTCGCTTGACTGTTTTCTGCAGACAGTCCAGTCAGAATAAGAAAGGAGAGCAATCTGACCTTTAATCCAAATAGAAATCCAGAGATGAAAGAGCAAGGTCCAGAAGCTTCGTAGATGAGATTGCCTTATGCGTTTCTATGCGTGTGTACTGCATGTAGTTGATCAGATGGGCAGATCTACAAGCTCTCCCAAAGTTTTTATGTTTCCTCCGCTCTTAAGGGACTCCTCGATGAGGAGAGGGGGGGAGGTGGGGTGCAGGGGAAGGGAGAAAGTGATTTGACTGTATGCCAGAAGTCCAGAATTGGCCATCCAATCGCCAGGAAAACCAGTCCCCAAACCCCTGTCAAAAAATATTGACGCTAACACTACGTCACAAAGAGGGCTGAAATCAAATCAAGATGTTGTTGGTGTGGATTTTATGTCTTTTATTGAATACAGGGGTTCTTTCTCTGCTGAAAGACAAGACTATAATGATTTATACATTCGTATCTGATGAGAGGAACGATTATAGTCTTTCGTTCGATCTTGATCATTTCTGCTTGGCCCTGGCAAAAGTTCTTCCTCATGGGGATTTGTTAAGGATCATAATGATGATGATACCTCTGGCAGTTCTTGTGTTGCACTGGTAAAACATCAAAACATTCTCAAGTTACAGAGGCAATGCAGAAAATAAGCCGGCTCAAGTTTGAGGTCAGATGATCTATCTTGTCTAATTTCTCATTTCGTTAGCAACATCATCTTTAGTGACATCATTTATGACAATTAAGGGCGGAATGGCCAGAAGCCCCCCTTTCTGAGTGGCAGCAGCTCGGTATGGCCCCTTGCTCTCACCTCGTGAAGATGTGGCTCCAGTGTGTGGAGGGCAACTTGTTCCCATAAACATGCCAATTATCTGATTAACCACGAACTTGAGCTGTTCCGTTTGGGGCAGATGTTTGTCTCCACAGTTTTCTGGAAAAACAAGAAGCACTTCATGTTCTGCCGGTGGTCTCCTAAATATGGATATGGGTATTTTGTTTTTGTAGCTGTTTCCCTAAGACCAACAACTCCACTGTCTATCTTTTTGTATTACTGTCAATATGAGGCAATTTCCAATGCATTCTGTTAGTTTTATATTACTTTTCAGGGATTTAAAACTTGCTCATAAAACTTCATTTTATGATTATGAGGGATTTCACCTGCAGAGTTCATAAAACATATGCCTGCCTTGGGAATCTCCTGTTTCTGTTGTGTTGTGCAACACAAAAAGTGAAGAGAAATTCTGAAGATCAGCCAGATCAGACCAATAAAACATATCCGTGTGCTCTGCACAAAAAAGGTTATATCCAAAACATTTGAGGATCATGGAGCAGAAAAGTCCAAATTTGCATAAAACAAAAATGTCCATGTTTGAAGATAGTCATGGATGACATCCCTGCTAATGGGTACCGTGGGCCACCTGATAAAAGTGTGTGTTCTTCGTGATGTCATAGCCACATCATACGGTCTGTGTCGCTGTGTCTAATACCATGTGTGTCAACATGCATTAGCACTGACGTCATCAAAATGGACCAAAGATCACCTATCAGAGAGGTGTATATAGGATCGTCTCACTATTTGATAAATGCCAGAGGATAAGCTAGGAAAACAGAGCAGTGGCCGCAGCTTATGACCTCATTGTTTTGATTTAAGGCAAGAAAGATAAAATGATCTTAATCCTTGTGGAATTTGTGCTGGAGAGGAAGTGCAGTCACAATTACAAAATAATGTTAAAGGTTATGGACCGCGTTTTGCACAAGAGGAAAATGTAAGCAACAGCTAATGGCAGATTTGGCCTTTTTGGTTTCCAAAATCAATTTGGAGCTAATCTTTTAGGCCGAATCTCATAGGAAGTAGAGGTAAACAAAGACATCATCATCTGTATTCGTGTCTACATCTGTTTAACCAACAAAATGATCTGTCTCTGTATCTGTATTCAGAGAAATTAAAGAGGTGGACGTGGTTTATGCCAGAAGTCACATTAAGCCGGGAAAAGGTGGTATAACACTCCTTGGTAATGCCATTGTTGTGCCTTCAAAGTATCAAATTGATTTCAAATTGGCATACAATTAGTTATTAAGTATTTTTCCACATCTTCAAACTGTACTTCTTATCTCTCTCTCACTCTCTCTCTCTCTCTCTCTCTCTCACTCACTCTCTCTCTCTCTCTCTCTCTCTCTCTCTCTCTCTCTCTCTCTCTCTCTCTCTATTGCTCTCTCTATTGCTCTCTCTTTTATTTTCATCTTTAACTAACATAACATTAACACAACATTTTTAACAAAATGTTATGAACTGTTCTGAACCCTTGTTTGAACCCACTGCCCGAAGAGTTTATCCGTTGTGATAGCCAGGAACAGTCAGCTCTCAGTCCGCTACCTGCTGTGTGACTTAAGGGCGACTACAAAACATAGCGATCACTTTTCAATATGTATTAAATAGAAACGACTTGTTAGTGAACTCAAAGTCCCCTGTTGCAAACAGAATGGGCATTTTTTATGTTGTGGCCAGCCACAATTATATGAATCAATTTGAAAAAAAACATAAGGGCTGAAGCACAGACATGTCGATCATGGAGCTGACTTTTTTTCCCCGAGTAATAACAAGCAACTTAAGGTAGAAGAAATATGCGGTTTCCATCACATTATTTGCGCTTTCCCAAATAGCGTATTCGAATTTGGGTGCATCCCTAGTAGGAAGACACAGTATAGCCCTGCTGAACCATGGCATTACTAACATAAGAGTGGTTTGGGACCAGGAAAAGGCACTACTAACATCGGAGCTGTGTAGGCCTAAGAAGGATGCACAAGCACTATCGATGATTTGTTTAAAGACAAGCGGATGTATTACTGTAAAATATCTCATACCGTTTGGGGCAGATGTTTGTCTCCACAGTTTTCTGGAAAAACAAGAAGCACTTTATGTTCCGTCGGTGGTCTCCTAAATATGGATCTATGGGTATTTTGTTTTTGTAGCTGTTTCCCTAAGACCAACTCTTCCACTGTCTATCTTTTTGCATTACTGTCAATATGAGCATTTTCCAATACATTCTGTTAGTTTTATATTACTTTTCAGGGATTTAAAACTTGCTCATAAAACTTCATCTTCATTTTTGACATGACATCTAGAAGACAAGCGGATGTATTACTGTAAAATATCTCATATCACGCATATTACTTGAGTATAAACAACACAACTCTAATTTGTTCTATGAATATCTGTTATGTGTACATGTGTTTATCGTGAGTGTCCGGCATGCAATCTCTGTACGATGTACTGTACTTGTGCTTTGCCACAGATCTGGTACAGAGCTTCGCAGGCAGCTGTGTTCCTTCCACAGGGGGAGGCACAGAGCCTTGGCAGCTGAATTTAACTGAGGGCTCCGGGGTCGGCCATGCCGGAGGGCCCTCATGGGACTCTCCAGCGTACTCTGTCCATCCGATGAGCCTGAGAGAGCCAGTGGAATGGGACCGTGTCGCTTTCTCACGTCTCCGCATCAGTTATCCTTCCTTATGAAACCTCCTAAATTCAGACCGCGGGTCACTGTTCCTCACGGTTTCCTGTGAGGAGACCTATGAACTACATGAGGGTCTCAACCCCACCTCCCCCCCCTACCACCACCACCACCTCCCTACCCCCCCTCGACAAATGAGAAGCAGCTCCTAAAATACCCAGCCTGTGTAGTGTCCCCACTGAGAAACAGACCGAGAGCTCAGTTTAATGGAGAGTGGTGAGACCTCCACTGCACCCCATGCTCCTCATGATTGACTCATAAAACATTCCCAAGGCAGCTTTTCCATGAGACACATGCCAAATCCTGTGCCAGTCCTGTGTTTGTGTAAAACGAACCCCTTTTCTGAGGAGAAACAGTTTCTACCCACTGTCAATCACAGCCTGAATGACTGAAACTGAATGAAATTGGTTGTTTTGACAGAAACAACACATTTGATAATGGTATGATACCAGTAGGTGTCATACTGTACAGTGGATGGATATTTTGTTTAAGGAAAATAGCAGGATAAGTTCAAAAGTAGAATGAGTATGTGTTTCTTGACAAAAACAAAACACAAAATAGAAACTCTTCAGCAACATTTCGATTCACTTCACAGTATCAAGTCTGAAGCTCACTGACACTACTTCACGAGAAAGCAAAACCCCCCTGGTCTCCACAGCCTAGAGACTCAGGCCTACTTTAGCCATGCCCATACACTTTTGTCTGTTTAAGGAAAGAAATTTCCAGCAGGTTGTTGACTGTTCAGAATAAATCCCTCAGCTCAGTTCAGTGTGAGATCCATGACAAAACAGAGGAATGTGTGTGTGTGTGCGGGGGCTGTTAAAGTGTTTTACTGTTATGCCCTGACCATAACACGAACCAAATCTGTCAGAATCTGAACACTAACATTTTGACAAAACATGGATATCGAGCAGACAGATAGAGAGAGCAATGGAGAGAAACAAGTGCAAGAGAACACTAAGGATGAAGGAGCAAGAAAACCAGAACAACTGGGTGACTGTCAACTGGGGGATTCTCAACAGCGCTCAAAGACAGACAGACGAGTATCCATGGAAACCCCTTCTTGTTTGTGCGTCGCTTCGTTCCCTGTGATTCCAAATCTGAGGGAGATTTATGTGTCTATGGGAAAAGTCTCCATACATCCATCTGCGTCACCCTGTGCCCTCTCGCTCGCCAGGCTCAGCTCTCCGCAGCAGACCTCTTGAATATTGAGTTTTTCATCAAACATTTCATCAAACATTAGTCTCTAAGGGTTAGGGATATTTTCTTGCCAAGATCTATTAACATCAATATGTTTTCAGATAGTTTTGTTTTGTAAATAAGCTTGAGCTGGGCGGTTTCACACATTTTCATTCGGTCTTCAATGTCTGTGGTTGTGCTTTAGAGTCAAAGTCTTCACCCTTGAGCTCGACAACGCCAAACACAGACTCATAACACAGACACAAACTCATTTAAGCTCAGCTCTAGAGCTGATGTGAGCTGATGTGAACTGTTTTTCACATGTAAAAAACAACAACAAAACCAGCCAAAATGAATAGCGCACATCCAAGTGTGAGGGTGAGAACGAGTGAGGTCACACGACAAGAGGCACGTGGGAGTGGATAATGTGGAATGTTCTGGAATGCCACACAGCAGAGTAGAGCGTCATGCTCTGCACGATATCTGGAGTCCACTAGTACATCACATCTGCAAATAGTAAACATATTTCAGGAATAGAAATACCACAATTAATCCGTTATACATTTCAGCGTAGTTTCAGACAGCAACACTCTGGACTAGACAGGTTGGACACATTAAACTGGCTTTATAATCCCACAATGACCATGAATGTGATAAGAAGATGGTAGAAGCTCTTTAAAGAGTTTAGAGTTTTGTTTAGAGTTTGCACGTGTTATGGGCCACCATCACCTTCTATTTTCCATCTATATTTCAATTGCCGGACATTCTCAGCTGACACATTAAGCAGCCCACACCTCTCATTTCATCCAAAGGACTACACAGAGGAGTAATGGTAGTTAGTGGCTTTGGAAATCTATAATAGGCAATTGACTGAGTGTTGTTTCTGTATGAATGTGCAAAGTGTATGATGCATACAATTCATAACAGGGGCAAATCCAGCATTTTCTCACTGTTTCCATCCCTGGGCAGCGAAGGACCAACGCCCACTCCACAGGGACCCATTCTCTGCATCGTTTTGATGTAAAAATAAACACAGTCACATAGAGATGCACAGATATGCCAAAATTCACTTTTTAAAATGGCCTAGCCTGTTGTAATAGTCATTTCCAAACTCTTAGAAATAAAAAAAACCTTCTTGACATTGTCCCATAACTGTTCCTTAGAAATTAATCAAAGTATAGAGTATTGTTTCATTTAAAAGTATGCTTAATCTAGCCTGTAGTACTAGTTATTTCCAAACTCTTAGAAATAAAAATATCTTCTTGCATTGTCCCTTAACTGTTCCTTAGTATCTCATCAAATTATATAGTATTGTTTCATTTAATAACTCATAAAGAAGATCCTACAAAGACCATATCGTAAAGTCGTATCGTAAAAAGATGTTTGGTAAAAGAAATGCTGGATAATTTTTTACTGTACGTATTCTTATCTGAACCTATATGAGCATTGTGTAGGTGCTCAGTCCACAGAAAGCCCCAAAACATCAGAATGGTTGCTGACTTAGTCACCAGTCCTGCTATATTTACTCTGCATTACGTAACATTAACATAAATTAAAACAAAGCATCAATTTGTACATGTTATTGATTGGTATTCCATTAATTTGCATGGATTGATTATATATTTCAATGCATCTGCAAATCTTTACCATAGACAACAGAGTACATATTTATTTTCCCGTGCTAATATAAACGTGTGAGTGAAGGATCATGGGTTGATTTCATTTTTTAAATTCCATTACCCCCAAAGTCCTGATGGTCAGAGATGTACTGTATTATGTGCAGCCGCATAATGGAAAGTATTTCACTAAAAAGCTGATTTTTGTCCATAAAAGGAGACAGTTGCATGTTAGGCTGCATCACTGTTGGTAGTCAAAAAGATTTGTGCAGCTTTTGATTGCTACCAATTTTTTACCTTAGATGAACATTCCTCCCATTAGCTTCTAGGCATCCCTGTAAAACAAAATAATCCTCTCTCTTCATTATGACGGTAATGATTCATTGAAATGATAAATAACAGTGCACTTTCAGACAGTTTGCCCGTGTATGGCTTCTGCTTCTTCTTGCATCTGAAAACAACAACTCACTCAAATAAAAGAGACAACAACAGATTTTCAAAGCTTTTCACAACAACGTGTTCAGATCCTCTTTTTGGGTGACACTCCTTTGACACCTCCAACATGTTTGTGTGTGTGTGCTTGCCTGTGTGTGTGCCTACATATGTGTGTATGTGTGTGTGTGTGTGTGTCTGGTGTGTGTGTGTGTATGTGTGTGTGTGTGTGTGTGTGTGTGTGTGTGTGTGTGTGTGTGTGTGTGTGTGTGTGTGTGTGTGTGTGTGTGTGTGTGTGTGTGTGTGTGTTTGTTTGTGTGTCTGTGTGTGCTGTTGCTTGCATGTGTGTACCTGTGTTTGGGCCTATATATGTTTGAGTGTGTTTGTGCTTGCATATATGTGTGTGTGTGTGTAGGTGTATGATAGCAAAGGTTTGTCATGGACACTTGGATGGAGAAAGAGCAGCGGTTTAATGCAAATTTTTGAACTTCCTCTTTTTTAAGAAGACTTTTGGGGGTCAGAAATCAAAATACAGCTCTAAATTTCCCTACAGACTTCCCACTGTAGAGCTATGGCTATACAGACTCTGTATACCCCTACAGATATGAATTTATCCGAGCATACTTACTTTTAAGCAAAGCTAGAGTTGAAACAGATCAACATCGGCCAATAACAGGAAGCTGAAGGCTATTTTAGTCTTTATTCTGACGTCGCATGATTGCCACACTCCTTCACATTTCCTGTTCCTTCGTTCAATTTCATGGTAAGAAAGTTTGTGCTTGTTTGTTCTTATGTATTTACAGTACATACGTATGTTCGGTGTGACTATATACAGTATGTCCTATTGTTATCAACAGTCAGATTAATGAACTATCCATGATGGGAGCTTCTAATAGTTCTTGTTTCAATGCAATAATGTACAGGGAACCGTAGGAACACGGTTGCACTTTAAGTTCCTTGAAAGACTTAAACTGTATGGACATTTCCTCTGTTAAGGGTGAGATATACATTAATACTTAAACTGTATGGACATTTCCTCTGTTAAGGGTGCGATAAACATTAATACAAGAATGATACAAGAATGACATAATGAGCTTTACTGTACTGTGTCACAACTAAAATGTGTGCTCTGAGTCATTCAGTGTTGTGTGAAGAGTATGTGACTTGTTTGTGATATCATGGCAAGGTCGAACTTGATCTCTCCTTTTTGTACATGATGTAAGTATGCAAGTATATTTATGTTCTGCTGTGCACTATGTTTCTGTACTCCTTGTAGTGTTTATGTTGGTGTCAGAACATGCTGAGTGAAGGCTTCCTGACCACACTGAGATACAGGAGGGATGGTGTGGACTCCCCCGCAACCACACAGCTTAAAAACAGTCCAACAGCTCCCCCTGCTGAGACATGTATAGATGGCAGCTTTCTCCGGTCACCTCGAAATCCAAGGTCTATCAAAGGTAGGAAACTAATTGAGTTAATCATTCTGAAACCTTGAGTTTAGGTAAAGACTGATACTGAAGTGCATACAGATTTAATCATATCAATCTGGCCTCTCTGCCTGTTGCTAAACATCTGTGTTGTCATCTTTGTAGAAGCTTGATGGTAATGATGAGTTGTCACCTTTATGGCTTGTTGCTGAGCTGCTGCTTTGTGGTGTTTGAGTGGCATAGTCTCTTCACTATTAGATATCCATTTAATACATTAAAGACATATGATATGCCCAAGTGGTATGGTATATTCATTTATTGGACTCTGCATTATTATATATAAATCGAATACATATGATATGCCCAAGTGGCATGGTATATTCATTTATTGGACTCTGCATTATTATATATAAATCGAATACATATGATATGCCCAAGTGGCATGGTATATTCATTTATTGGACTCTTCATTATTATATATAAATCGAATACATATGATATGCCCAAGTGGCATGGTATATTATTGGACTCTTCATTATTATATATAAATCGAATACATATGATATGCCCAAGTGGTATGGGATATTAGTACATTGAGGGGTTGTTGTCCATATTATATTTGACATGTCGTCTTTCTGGTATACATCCTGCTTGTTCAGTCACTACTTATGCCATGCTTTACTATCAGCAATTGTGATCAGTGCCATCTTGGGTGAATGTGAAATACAAGGTATAGTTTTAACACTGTGTCAGATCACTCTTTTGAAAGGTGCTGCTATTTATGTCTTCAATCTCTGAAACTGTCTGTGGATCTGACCAGTCAGCTCTGATATAAATACATGAAGTGTACAGAAGGGTCCCTCTCAGATGTTACTCAAAGAAAGTGGAAGTTGTCTAATCTGTGTCAGCTGTCTACTCTAATTGTGATCACTTTATGATCATTTTGTCTTTGTTTTTCAGCTGGGCAACAGAAAGCTCCAGAGCAGCCCAAGACTGTCCCAGGCTCAGCCATCACCATCCCCAGGAACAGCGCAGATGAGTACTGGGGCCTTGAGCTGTACCGCTCCTGGTGTTGCCCCAGCTTGTGTAAGAACTACCCTGACCTTCAAATAGGAGGGGACCACCTGGGAGACCGCAGCTCACAGAGCCCCCAGTGGCTGGCCCCGTCAGAGGACAGCCCTCTGCTATGCTCCCAGGACCTGGGAGAAATGGAGGCACTGCCAGGACCTGAACCACCCGGGGATCGTGCGCCGTGGCTGGGGGACCAAGCCCAGCATGACAACGGTTATATGGTGATGGGGACCAGCATGCAAGGGACGGAGTCCATTAGGGGCCAGGAGAGACTGTCCAACTCCATGCTGAACGGGTACCTGGAGACCAAGCTGCTGGAGGTGTACCGCCAGCACATGCAGGACAACCTAGTACACGACAGGTCCTCTGTGAGTCTGGGGCTGGTGCCCACACTGGTGCCCGGGAGCCTGGCAGCGCCCAGCAGACAGTGGATGACTCAGGAGGAGAGGCTCGCTTCTGGCTCCATTCACTACCTTAGTACCTGCAGCCTGCCATCCGACTCTCATTTTAGCTCTCCCAACCTGCGGATTTCTGCCCCTCATTCAAATGATCAAAAAGAAACAAATGGACAATGAAAACTCACACTCAAGCTTGACTCCCTAACCTGCTTAACACAAACAAGAGAACGTAATGAGCCGTAATAGTGCCCTGTGTTTTCAGAACAAATCACCTTTACTAGAGAAGATCAAATATTTCAGTTTTTGAGACTTTAGGCACTTTTAGTTTTTGTTGTTACTGTAAATGTACTGTAAGTTTTTGATCTAGTACTGTTTTGGTGCAGTAATTCTGGATGTGACATGAAAACAGTTGCCAGGATTTACATGGACTGGCCATAAGAAACTTATCTCGAATAATGCAAAGAAAACAAGTTCATATTCATTTTTAAACAACGCAATACTAAAGTTTTAACTTAAGAAGAGTTCAGAAATCAATATTTGGTGGAATAAAAAAAAATTGCTATTTTGACCAATTGTCATTTTTCTGCAAATAAATGCTCTAAATGACAATATTTTGATTTTAAATTTGGTAGAAATGTTGACAGTAGTTTATAGAATAAAAGAACAAAAATGTTCAATTTACTTTAACACATCCCAATAAATAGTAAAACCAGAGAAACTGATCATTTTGAAGTGGTCTCTTAATTTTTTCCGCAGCTGTAGATATGGTATGGTAAAAATGCATTTGTCAAGCCATCAAACAAGTAAACTACTAATCCATCACCCAACGTTTGGTACAAACCTAGATCTTAGTCACCAAACCTAACCTACACAATTCACATTGTGGTCACACTTTATTTAGATGGTGCCCTATAGACTATCTACAAATGCTCAGATTATAAACAAACTATCTGTTGAAACTCTGTTAACTACAATTTATGGTTAAGGTTAGGGTTAAGGGTTGGGTTTGGTTAAGGTGATGTTCAGTGAACAATAAGAAAGACTGAACTTGAATTACAACAAACCATCTGTAGAGTCCTGTAGGTGGGCTGTCCAAAAAAAGTATTACCATCATTTCATATCCAACCTGATACCCCAAAAAATATCACTGCTGTTGTTTGTTATCAGACACATCATTTGTGAAGTTTAAATGTTTAGCTTACACATAAATCGTTATTTCTATATAAAACTTTAAAACTGTATAATACTGTATTTCATAAATAAACGTATGGGTGTGAGTGTCTTTACGGGTGTGTAAGTGCTTGTTTGGGCGCAGTGCCCATGGACAATTCCCTGGCAGTTCGTCCACACCTCCTGCATAGACACTGTGCCAAGCGCACAGCGCTACCTGCTGTTAGGGCACAGGACCGACAGGATTGGTGTGAGCATGCATGTGGAGTCTGTGTGTGTGTGTGTGTGTGTGTGTGTGTGTGTGTGTGTGTGTGTGTGTGTGTGTGTGTGTGTGTGTGTGTGTGTGTGTGTGTGTGTGTGTGTGTGTGTGTGTGTGTGAAAGACAGTGAGAGAGAAAGCAAATAAAAATGAGTGACATGAGTGTCTG
>NC_137920.1:69592372-69604872 GCF_963457725.1 Sprattus sprattus
CCCTTTCAAGTAATTTAGAGTGGTGACACATGCATCCTTTGCTGTCGATGATCCACTTTTCATTGAGCAGCTCATATGACATTTGTCTCAGGCTGTAGTACTGCCATTGGGTAAGAAGCCGAGCCATACCTGTCCAGCTCAAACTTATATTGGCTGAAAATTACGTCAGTGTGAGACCAAATAGGCACGCTCAGAGCATCAGAACGTTGCACGTTGCGTTGCACGGCAGCATAGCTGACGTACATGTCAGTGATACAAAATTTTAGGTGGAAGATTCCAGCACCTTTGTTGAATTTTGACCTAAGTGTGGACACAAAATAATCGAGTAATAGATCAAATCGAACGACTAATATTTAGGCAAATGTGACATATATCTGCAAGCTCCCCAAGACGAACGCCTGGACCATGTGATTGCACTGCATCGCTGAAGCAGGGCTCTGGTTCTTCTCGGTGGGCTACGGAGAGAGTTAGAGAGAGAGAGAGAGAGAGAAGGAGATAGGGAGGGATAGAGAGAGAGAGAGAGAGAGAGAGAGAGAGAGAGAGAGAGCGAAAGATGGAGGGGGGCGGGGTGGAGAGACGTATGTGAGCGCGCGTGGACCCCACCGTCGCAGTCCTTCCCGAGGATGTATCCAGCAGCCATGGTCCTGCCGCGCGCCCTGCGTCTGCGTGTGAGTGACAGGATCCCATGGTTATTCATATAATATTTTTAATATCCAAGATCGGATGGTTCATCTCCTCAGTGCGGATCTTATCCGGAGGACATGACATACAGACATCAAGAATGGCTTTGGTAATGGAACCTATCAGTAAATGGACTCCCAAGCAAGTGCTGGATTGATGAAAGGTATTCTCAGAATATGCAACACACACACACACACACACACACACACACATACTCACGCGCGCACACACAGACACACACACACACGGCATATTCTTCTTATTGCACTGAGGTAGACACTGGCATTCATTTTAAATAACAGGTTGCTAATGTCAATTCTTAAGGAATGCTGACCATATTTTAGGAAGCCATGTTACCGAGTTCAGTGAATATTGATCGCATGTTTGCCATTTTGCGCCTCTGCTTCGGAGGCTCGCCATGGTGTATGATCAGCGCGTCGTCAGCGAGAAGGTGATAATGAACGAGGTGTGTGATCAAAGATGTGCAACAATCAGTGACCTCAGTGTTTCATATGATAGATGATTTCATATTGCCTCTCTCCCTCTCGGTTACACACACACACTCACACTGCATTCATTGTTTTCCTTCAGCATGTCTGAGGTGTAATGTAGCATCAGACTGATGTAGGCCCAGTATATAACAGTTGCAAGCCAGTGATTTTGACAGATTTAGTGATGGTGTGTGCTGGTGAGTTGTTGAAGATGGTGTTCGCCGTAACACAGGAGTGATGGCAGTGAGAGCGATCGTGAAGCTTTCACGTCTTCACCCTTGGATATGTCTGCATGTCATGCCTGGCAAAGGTGTATAATCTGTGTTCTGTCATGACAATCTAGAATCTTTCAAAAGACGACACGGCTACTAAACTCTGGTCTTGAAATGGGAATATGTAGTCCTCGTGTGGTGAATGAAACACGTTTGTGGTAGAGAGCCTGACAAACCACCAGGGGCGCAAGGAGCAGGAGGGGGGTGGGCCACTTCAGGGCCACTTCATACAAGATGTCTGCTGTCAAAAAACTCAACGGGGGTCATCCAAACTTGTTGAAAATGTTATCAGTGGACATAATGAACCTTGGATTCTTTGCTCAAAGCTGTCTATGAGCTAGTTGCCTGGTCCTTGTCGACAAGTCATAATTCAGTCGTCATCTTGCTATTGGTTGACAGATCAGCTCAGTTCTAGGGAAATATTCTCTAGTTCTGTTGTTACAAATAGCAAAACATGTTACGCAGCACAGCTATGTAACATTATTCTCTGGAATCTAACCACATTTGTCCGTGTATTTAACAACATATTTTCCTGTGAGAAACCTTACTTCATAGGGAATCACTATAATGAAATGGGACTCTCCTTATAGCCTTTATGATCCAAAATCATACAACACATCACAATCTTCAAGTGTGTTGTCAGTTTGTATTACATGCTGTTCTCAGTGACATCTTGTATGAGGTCACCTGCGCTGCTGGAAGGGTCACCTCAGTGATCTCGCCCTATACGGCACATCATGGTCATAATGGTGGCGTTGACCTGCATTCAGGCAAAGAACCTGATTGATCGCTGGAACGAGAACCTTTTTGGTGTTTCTCTCCTGAACAAATCTGCATCTTCTAAAGGTGCCCTCCACTGTTCTCTGAGCCATCATTTCATATTTTACAAGTAATACGTATATTGCAAGAGTGGCTTTGCATTGCATTCTGTGTGTTTTGACACTCCACGGGTGAGTTTACTCATCACCATTCCTTGATCTTCCCTCTACCTTTCCTTCTAGTACCCGTGGAGTATCATATGTAGCATGCAGAAGCCCAAACTATCTCATAAGCATTTGACACATTGTAAGTGTTGTTTGGGTGGAGAGGTTAAAGCCGTGTGCAATTTCAGTAAGTGTTTTTCAAGGCGTTTTTTAGAAACTGATAATATACTACCCACAACCATAATGTTACAACCGAGCAGGTGATTAAGTATTCAACAATAAATTGCCTGACTGTCTGAAAACTGAAGAAGATATACCCTTCTTTTTTTTTCAAAACAATTGACTCCTTTTTGTGATTGTTTCAGATAACTAATGTATGACGAAATCCACACTGTCAACAGCTTTAAGACCTTTAACCCTACCGTCATCACTTTATAATATACACACCAGTCTTCAGGGACCACCTACAGAGTTCCTGATATGATGATACTATGGCAAGACGAAATGCTAACAGGCTCAATGCAGGAAAAGCCAATGCCCCTTAATCACAGTACTGTATTAAGCAGCCAGCGTGTTGAGATTCCAAGAGGAAGCATTAAGAGTGTATTGCCATATGATTTGCTGTAACATCATTTGAGGTCACACACGCAAGTATCAGGGGAGAATATGGGTGTTTTTAGCCTGTGCCATAAATACGCACAGCCTCACATTCACAATACCACTAGATACAATTCAAATCATTCTCAGAAAGTCTCCTACTATTGCTATGTCTGAGATATACGTACCTTGAGGGGGTGAGTCATACTGAACAAAAACAGTGTTACAGAAAACACGAGTCATAGAAATATACTTGAAGGGTCATTGGTATGCCTAGTTTGTCTGCCCAAGTAAAGCCTTGGAGATGCGGTGGGGATAATATTGGCATGTTGTTGGCACGGTAACAAATATGAGTATGACTTGTGTTGCCTGGCGTGCCACTGGTTAAACTGCTGTCTGCAGTGCTGAAGAGTCTGTTTCAGCTGAAGGTTTAATAGAAAGTGTAGAGAGACATGGTGTTATGTTGTCTTGTTTAGACTAAATAGTTTTTATTATTTGCTGAAAACATGACTTGATAGACTTGTACAGTAAATGGAACACCACACTGACAAAAGATAGAATAAAATTGCTGCAGTTTTGCAAAGCACTTCTGATAAATATTGAAGAGAACCAATGTATTTATGAATCATAGAGTGTTGAAATGCACACCTTCACCCAATGTTAAATTGCCCCCTGTTTGAACCACCCATAATAAAATTAGGATTATTATATTATTCATTTAAGTACTAAAGACTGCCTCCAACACCCAGGAATTGGCCAAGCCCATGTGGTGCATGTATGAATGCTTACAAAGCAAAACATATTAAAACATTGCAGTTTTTTACAACTGCTTACACGTTTTCTCTAGCTAGGTCTAATTTTTTCCCAAACTCTACACATAGTTCACAAAACTGCACACACAAAATGCTCAACACCACAAATCTCTATTCATTCAACTATTCATACGGATAGACTTTTATTGATCACTAAATACATACTAATGTGATCAATCTAAAACTGTCTCTCTTTGTAAGGCTGCCTTTTGAAGTTGTTACAAGTTGTTGAACAGTGTTATCGTGCACTTCACAGGGTGATCTGACAAAACCAGTTACAACAAGTCTGAACACATGAACACACAAATACAGTACACTACTACGGTGCAGTACTCATTTTTCTTCAGTTCTCCAAAACACTGTGGATGGAAGCATAGTATAGACAGTGCATCTTTTGCAGTTTCAATGCTACAATGTAGAAAATACAAAATAGGATTTTAACTGTTTTTAGAGTTCATTACTAGTTAACACTATTTCAAAGTTTTCAGTAAGATGTCGACACAATATGTTGGGTCTTTTCACAGCAACACAACATCACAACCTCCTTTGCAATTCGTATGTAAGTCTTGCATCTCGAAGGGCAGTTCCTTAAAAAGGCACACAGGTGTTCGAAGTCTAATTGTTGTGTGAAATGTTTTGCAAAAAGTGTTTTATAAAATTAAAAACGAGCTATAGGCTAAGAATAAGCTTATAGTTTTGTAGTTTTGGTGTGGAGTTTTGCTCTTTGAGTGACAGATTTCAGAAATTGTGTGAAAATGTGTGTGTAAGTACCATAGTTTTAAAAAAAAAATCAGAAAGGCTCTGTACCTGATGCACTGTGATGTTCTGTGTGCTGTCCCTCTTAGACCAACATATGATACTGCTGGATGCAATTTGAAACAATAATGATTAGAGTTTTGGATACACATTTAATGTAATGAAAATTTCAATTAATCTTTAACTGCTAAAAAACAACCAAAAGCAATAGTTCTGCACCAGAATGTAAGCTGAACATCAGTGCTAAATTGACAGTGGCTTGACTGTTCTTTGCACTGTAGCGCTGTTCTATTGAAAAAATTGTCATGATTCAAGTATGTAGACAATTTAATTTTGCAGAATTTTACAAAATATAAACAGGTATGGTATGTTTTAAGAAGTCGTATGCTCTGTAAATACGCAGAGGGAATAGATGTCCTGCTGAATCTTTTTCATGTTGATGAGAGCTCATTAAGGACAGGGGGAGAGGAGATGTGGCCAGACACACTCTTAAGAACAAGAGGGTTCTTCTGACTAATCCTCACAGGGGAACCTTTAAAAGGTTCACACTAGCAATGTCGGGCCGTTTTTATACATACCTACGTTTTGAAGAAATCATATTTTATTTTTCAAATTACGAAGGGTTCGGCGAATGCACTGATGAAGCTTGCAGGGTTCAGTACCTCCAAAAAGGTTAAGAACCACTGCTTTAAAAGGTGCTAGATAGCAACTGTTTGCTGTCTCTCCGATGCGTCTGGGTTGGGCTGGGCTGAAGCAGCTGTCTTCAGGAGCCCCATCTGAGCGCCGATAAGCAGCCCATTTTAACTGTAGCTCCTGAGGCGCGTTTGTGGGAGGCGTGTGCAGAGACGAGCCGCGCAGGGCTGAGCTGACGGGCGTGCGCTTGGCTGGCTGCCTGCTGCTGCTGCTGCTCTGCTCTGTGAGCTGCACACAGATACACATTTAAATGGAGTGAGAGGGAAACTGTGAATCACGGCGGAGGAGAGAGCGGTTGGGCCAAGGACTCGACACAATGCACAAGTCTCCTCGCCCCCCTCCTCGGCAGAAGCAGCTACTGGTGTGTGACATATTCTAGGGGAGCTACATTTTTACCCACAAGAGCTGCAAGCTCAACTAGACACATTTGGATCCACACTTATCATCATCAACGCCAAACCCAACCAAGGGCACTGCTCAACCATACCTCAAATCAGTTTAAATAGTCTGGAAATGATCAACTGAGGATAGCTTTGATTAATGGTCATCCAATCAGTTATAGCCAATGTAGTTTCAGGTGATAACAAAGAAGAGGGTCGTTCATTTCAAATCCGGCTATAACAGTATGACTATGTGCATTCATACCAGAGCTTTTAGTGCGGAAATGGGGTCCGCTTGGTTCAGTTTGTTTCATTTATGTGAACTGGGTTGTGCACCAAGGGACGGTATCTGGGTCCTCCAGAAAATGTAGGTCTGGGGTACGGAACATGAACTCCAGTGCGGTTTGCAGGCTATTTGGTGTTAACAATGTTCAATCTAAAACCAGGAAGTAAATGCTATTTCTGATCGCTGATGGATCCAAATAGTCCATTAAAAAAACTAAAAAAATCACCCTTGAATGTGACATTTTTGAAACTAAACTAATTTTGTTCAAACGCTACACACAACTCAGACTCAAAACTCAACCATCCCTTTTGAAAATCGAATCTTTTGTGTCATATGGCAAACACAAACATTCATATGGTAAGACTATTAAATAGAATGCCTTCACTTTTCCATAACACTGGGTTACACAAGTGTAACGCTGCAAGTTCATTACAGCAACAAAGACTTTTACAGTAGAGTGCATTATGTACCAAAACAGTATTTCAAAGTGTGCAGTAGACACAACGTACACAATATTGTATAGAAGGCTATGAAAGGAGTATACAAAATGTACCCTTTGTTCATGATGTATAGAAAGAGCTTCCTATTGGGTTTTTGGGGTCACAGCAACTCATCAGCATCACAACCAATATCCTCCTTTTGAACTGGTACATACAGTATGTATTGCAATTTGAGGGGCAGTGCCTTAAAAAGGCTCACAAGTCTTTAATGTCTGTCTGTTGTGTCATAGAATGTGAACTATATGTGAAATGTTTTGCAAGGTGTTTTCATACATTTCAAAGGCTGAGAATTAGCTTATAGTTTTGCAAATGTGGTGTCAGGTTTTTGCTGTTTGAGTTTCAGAATTTATGTGAGTAATGGTGTAAAAATAGTGTGTGTAAGCAGAGAAAGTCAGAAGTGTAAAACTGTGTCAAAATGTAAACTGAAAGGGAATAGTAATCAAGGAATGGCAGTGAAGTTGACAATGATGTTCTACTTAGTTTCGAAGTACCTGATGCACTGTGTTGTTCTGTATGCCGTTCCACTTTGACCATCATGACAGCCAAGCAACATGGTATGGCATTTTACATTATTTGTGTGTACGCAGTTTAAAGAAACTGTAACATGCAATTTTCTATAAATAAAGACTAGAGACTAGAGTGGCAATTCATGCTTGAGGGTATGCATGTACTGTATGCTCTGCAGGCAAAGCTGCAAACTCATCTCATTGCCACCTGTCTCCTCAAAAGCCTCCTCATCCAAGCAGCTCGCATCATTCATGGCAGAGTGAAAATGGCCAAATTAAAAGAAGATGAAGAAGGAGGGGGCGGCTTTCCATTTATACTTCCTTAGTTTGCATTGTTGCCTAGCGACATTAGTAAATAAAAGATTTCTAGTTTGTGGAGGGCCAATAATAAAATGTAAAACTGGGAAGTCTTCATAGTAATTTGCATAATGTACCTAATAACCCAGTTTCCATTATATTTCAGCAATTAGAGTTTTGCCATACAATTGTAAAATCTTTTAAAACGATACCAAACAAGTAAATACAATTCAGTGTCAGCAGATGCTGAATTTCCAGTGCATTTAATGTTTTTTTTTATGGAATATCATTGGCAATAATCCCTTTTTGAAGTAAGTCCTTGCTGCTAGTCAAAAACTATTCACAGTAGAAAAGAACGTCAGAACTGAATCACACTATTGAAACGCACTATTGAATTAACGTTATGCGATTGGCTCAAATTGTAAGAGACACCTGATAGCCTGAAGAAATGCCCTTCTGAAAAGTGCATTTGAAAATAAAGCCACATCAGGAATATCTAAAAAATCCACACACAAATGCAGGGATGTTCACAAATGGTGAGCGGTTTCCACGCTCGTCATTCTGTAAATACATTTGTGAACCGTTTACATTTGTGAATCGCGTGACATTTATTTGTGAATCACGAAATTCATTTGTGAATCGCGTGACATTTATTTGTGAATCACGAAATACATTTGTGAATCGCGTGACATTTATTTGTGAATTAAGAGACTAATCTGACTCTGACTAGTAATCATCTGAAATGTATGGAATGTCAGTGCCATAGGGGAATGTCCTCTTAGGCCGCATTGCTGGAGATTGGTCATGGGGCATGTTATGCGTGTTGACAGATTTACAGTGCTCCCTTAGATAATGGAATGGCTGGATTGAGTCTGATCTTATCCTTTCCACTGCTTGTGTGACGCTACATCCGAGTGTGTGTGTGTGTGTGTGTGTGTGTGTGTGTGTGTGAGTGTGTGTGTGTGAGTCTGATCTTATCCTTTACACTGCTTGTGCACTGGCCAGCGCAAATGTGTTCCACGGAGAATATAATGCTGCGGTCTATGCTGGTGTGCTGGTGAACTTGTAGTGTCATGAGCAAGAAGTTCTGAGCATAAATTAACACAAAATAGCAGCAAATATCAGCTACCTACAACTGCTTATAATAACTGAGAGATGGTCATACTAATACATTATGTGAAACTTAATAATAATAATAATAATAATAATAATAATTCATTTTATTTTTAAAGCACTTTTCATTCAAAGGAATCTCAGAGTGCCTTAGTGTAGCTACACATCTGTCTACATTTCCCTATCTTCTCCACCAAAAGCAACCTAGCAGCTGCCTCATTTAACAGCCTAGGAATCGTGATATAGGTATTTCAGCGAGTCAAGGCGTTTAACCAATCAGCTGGTAAGGGGAGCTTAGGGTTGTCTGTCATTGGCCAGAGGGACAGGATGGATGGGGCGAGGGATAGAGACTGGAGGAAGAATGGATCTTGCAGCACAAATAATGACTTAACATTGGTTAGCAGCACCTCAAAATTTAAGTCTGCAGAGACATTGTATTGTTGTGTTAATTTCTTCCATATAAGTATTAGCTGAATGTGCTCACTCTGTATGTAGATATTACATTGAGCTTTTTGTAAAAAAAAAAAAAAAATCACAATTTGACACAATTCATTTATTATTATTATTATTTGTATTTTTTGCTGAGCAGTACATGCATCTCATACTGATTTTTACAAACTCTGTTTTCTTCCGCATGAGGCAACTCATGCTCCTCACAGTCCTCACGTTCTTATACAAACACACTCCTGTTTTCACACTCTTCCTCTCCTCTCACACACACACACACACACACACACACTCAGAAGGCAGACTGACACACGCCATACCTACACACACACTCCAGTTTTCACTTTTTCCTCTCCTCGTGATCCTCTTACTCGACTCACACTACTCTTCTCTCACTGCTCATCAAGAGCAAGGCCTTACCTCCTGGTCTCCCAGCAACCGTTGCCAGGCAGCGTGCATTGCTGAAGCATGGGGGAACAGAATGAAAACCCCACAAGCGTTAGACTATTCATTTGAAGGACATCCTCCGGCTTGTCCATACATATGCACACAAACACATGCGCAAGACGCACAAATAACGCAGTTGGTTGGTTGAAATGTGTGAGATCGATATTCTGCGGTTGTAATTCATTCAAATAATTCAAATTCCAAATGTAACAGTTGTGCTCTCAACTGAGCAGAAAATGACCATCGCGACCATCAAAAAACACAATCTCCTGATGTTAGCAGAACAAAACTAAAGCACCATGCGACCGCCAAACTGTACAAAAACAATGGTGTTCCTATTTTCACCCTTGCACAAAGAGGGAAGAGGGTCTTGCTGTTCCATTTGCCATTTGCTGTGGCACTCAGTAACATAGCTCCTTCATGTGCACTTGGTTGTGTTGAGGTTGAATACTTTATTTAGCGTTGTACTGAAGTGTGAATTTGCTCAATCTACATATGGAAAAAAGGTTCCATTTTCTCGTCTTCCATTATACCTGTGTATTTTGATAAATGTGCTTTGCGCTTGCTTTCAGAGGTCATATAAACATCAATGGTCGGCGTCAGTTTTTCTTCAAGGACATCCTGTTTTAATGTCTGTTTATGCCAGTGGTCTTCTAGTGTCTGACGACAGTTTTGATGATGTGGTGGACGGCAGGCTATGTGCTGTGTATAGCTAATTCTTCAGCACCTCAAATTATGCGGGGGTGGTGAGGCTAGTGGGCATGGTTTGCGACCTTGTGGTTTGCGGCCTCTTTACCTCCTCCTAAGGATCTTCGAGTGCAGGCACTAAAGAGCAGCTTTTGTTATGATGACTTTACTTCAAAGAATATTGCGCCAGTCAATGCTTTTAAATTACCTTATGGAGAAGTCACCTAAATGTCTTTGTCAAGGAAAAATAGTCTGAAGCTTAGTTTACGATATTGCAGGTTATGCATTGAAAACATGTAGTCATACAATGCCAGAAGTATTTTGAGTATCATTCAAAAAAATCTTTCTTAGCAAAACCACAAGTCAGGTGTCCAAAACTAGCAAAACGTACAGTATATTCTAATGCTAGACCTTACATGAGACATATAATCCCTGAGGAAGTCCACATAGTAAAACTGCATCAGACACACATATTAGATATATGATATCATAATCTACTAGCATCGACTCATGTCATCCAAGCCAAAGAGTCAACCTCACGCACTTTCACTTTCACTTTCACTTTCATGTGTGTTTCTGTGGCAGGGTTGGACGACTGTCTGCTTCAGTACATTAAGACGTTTGAGCGGGAGCGCATCAACGGGGAGCAGCTCCTCCACATCACCCACCAGGAGCTGGAGGAGCTGGGAGTCACACGCATCGGACACCAGGAGCTCATCCTGGAGGCTGTGGACCTCCTCTGCGCTCTGGTGAGCGTGTGTGTGTGTGTGTGTGTGTGTGTGTATGTGTGAGAGTCACATGAGCATGTGTTTGTATATGTGTGGGGTGTGTGTGTGTGTGTCTGTTTGTGTGTGTGTGTGTGTGTGTGTGTCTGTTTGTGTGTGTGTGTGTGTGTGTGTGTGTGTGTGTGTGTGTGTGTGTGTGTGTGTGTGTGTGTGTGTGTGTGTGTGTGTGTGTGTGTGTGTGTGTGTGTGTGTGTGTGTGTGTGTGTGCATAGTAACCAGCACTGAAGTATGGTGCTTCAGTCACTAATAGGGAGTTGTCTGTTCCCACTTGCTCTCTTGCTTTTCAGACCGCCTAATAGTTTAGATAAGTCCATCTAATCTGCAAGACTCTGTTTAGTGTAATTACTGTAATTAAGATGATAGACCACATCTCTCTCTCTCTCTCTCTCTCTCTCTCTCTCTGTCTGTTCCCCTTGCTCTCTTGCTTTCAGACCCACTAATAGAGGTGTGTGTGTGTGGGGGGGGGGGGGGGGGGGGGGCAAAAGTACACTTATATTACAGCGTAGTGTTTAAAGATAATTACTACATAAAACGTCTTGTTGACCAGTACGTTTTCTGACCACCTCAAAGAACAGGTGACAAACAGTAGGGCGAGGAAAACATTTTAGGTGCCAAGTGTTCCAAGCGCCCTCAGTAATGAAGGACTGTGTTCTTACAGAACTACGGGTTGGAGACGGAGAATCTAAGAACACTGTCACACAAGCTGAACGCCTCGGCCAAGAACCTCCAGAACTTCATCACTGGCCGTCGCCGTGGCGGCCACTATGATGGGCGGGCATCCCGCCGCCTGCCCAACGACTTCCTCACCTCCGTGGTTGACCTCATTGGAGCAGCCAAGAACCTCCTGGCCTGGCTGGACAGGTATCAGCTACATCCACTGTCTTCTTCTGTCTTCTGTCCACTGTCCACTGTCCACTGTCCTCTTCCTGTGTTTGTCTTTCTGGGCATTTTTGGGCTCGAATTCGTCAACCGTGAATCTATCTGACATGTCCACAAATTTAATATAAAAAAATATGTTTTGGTGAAAAATAATAATATGATAGTGTTTATAATAATAATAATAATAATATTGAAATAATAATTATTATTTATAGAAAAATATTAACTAGTAAAATCATAATATTTTTAAATTAAAATAATAGTAGGACAATACATTTTGTAGATTGGTATAGAGTATAGAATTTTATTCTGAAGTTTCAACCGTGTTTTTCTCAAAAGTGCACTTGCACCTTGTTCATTGTCAGTTGGCGAATTGTCTCCCTTTAATCCTCTTCCCCGTGGTTTCTTCTCCAGATCACCGTTTGTGAGTGTGACTGAGTACTCCGTGTTGAAGAATAATATTGTTCAGCTCTGCCTGGAGTTAACTACTATTGTTCAACAGGTGCGTTTTCTCTTTCTGTCTGTCGCTACAAATATCCAAATATCTATGTGTGTGTGTGTGTGTGTTTGTGTGTGTGTGTGTGTGTGTGTGTGTGTGCGTGCGTGCGTGCGTGCGTGCGTGTGTGTGTGTATTGAAGGGTTGTATATATTGTAGCGATGCACACTACAGTATGGCCTGTATGTGAGTGTAGCTGTGAATGATCCATTTTTCCCCTGCAGGACTGCACCGTGTTCGAGACGGAGAACAAGATCCTACACGTGGTGAGTTGGCTCGTCAGTGAAATAACATTTGCTATTGTTACAAAAACAAAATGGGGACTAGATTACCTCAGGTAACACGGTGACATTTATATAAAAGTATGCTGTGTAAAAAAAAAAAACACACAAGCAAACGAGGCACTGATTGTGTCAGCACTGTGGTCTATAACCATGAGTCATGCCAATGGT
>NC_137920.1:69609872-69697372 GCF_963457725.1 Sprattus sprattus
GAAGAAGGTACTGACAGCCCATCAGTCTTGGGAAAGCTATAAGACCATCTCCAAAAGATTCCAGCTCCATCCATCCATCCAAGACAAATAATTTTGAAATGGAGGGCATTCAACATGACCGCATCTCTGCCTAGAAGTGGACGCCCATCAAGACCATCACCAAGAAGCACCAGAAGAAGAATAAATCAGGTAAAAGTCAACCCACACATCACCTCTAAAGAGTTTCGGACCTCTCTGGCAGCATCTGGGGTAAAGGTACATGGGTCTACAATCAGACGAAAATTGTTGGTTTTGATCGTGACAAAATAATTCTATCTCGGACTCATCTGTTTAAAGAAGGGACTTCCAGAAGGCCTTTGGTTTATCCAAGTGCTCTCGGGCAAAGTTGAAACGGGCAGTTTTGTTCTTTCTTGAGAGCAGAGGCTTCCTTCTAGCAACCCAATCATGAATGTCATGTCTATTCAATTTTCGTCTGATTGTAGACCCATGTACATTTACCCCAGATGCTGCCAGAGAGGTCTGAAACTCTTTAGAGGTGATGTGTGGGTTGACTTTTACCTGATTTATTCTTCTTCTGGTGCTTCTTGGTGATGGTCTTGATGGGCGTCCACTTCTAGGCAGAGATGCGGTCATGTTGAATGCCCTCCATTTCAAAATTATTTGTCTTGGATGGATGGATGGAGCTGGAATCTTTTGGAGATGGTCTTATAGCTTTCCCAAGACTGATGGGCTGTCAGAACCTTCTTCCTGATGTTCTCGGATATCTGGTTTCCTTTCGACATTGTTGATCTGTGTGGGTACACCTTGGCACTACAGTAGTTTGGTTGGTTTCCTCTCTCTTTTAATCTGTGTTGCCCAAACCTTTCCCTAAGGATGTCTCAGATGATCGGTTTGCTTAATTGACTAATTAAGCATCCAAATAAGTTTCACTGAATCTGTTACCTGCTTGACTTTACCAATTCAGCTGGGGGTTCACTTACTTTTGAAATGGACTAATTCCATGTTTCATGTAGTCTTTTGGCTACTCAAACAATTCCCTCTAAAAAAAAGTACATGCAAATGATAAACATAAACCTGACATTCCTTCTATGGAAAATTGGTGATGAAAAAAATGAAAAATCATGGTAAAACAACAGAAAACTCCTAAGTGGTCAAGGGGTTCACATACTTTAAAGTGGCACTGTACATATAAACTATTTTGTGGAGCCCTGTGAGAGCATATTCCCATTCAGCGGCAATGTTTGAAATGTGGTGTGTTAGGGATGAGGAGATGGAGAGAGGCGGGTTTGGAGTGTTTGGAAGCGCCGAGTCTCCAGGCTTTTTTATGGACCAGGAGCAGGGTCAGTACTTCCCCTTACTGGAGGAGGAGGGGGGCAGATCCACAGGACTGCGTCGCAGAGACAGGACCCCCACACACGGTGAGTCCGCACACGCTCGCACGCACACACGCACACACGCACGCACGCACGCACGCACGCAACCACGCATGCACGCATGCACGCACGCACGCACACACATTCACATTTACACACATGCACTACACAAACAAACACACATCATCCAAACACACATCACCTACCCACTCACTTGCTCACTTACTCACACACATTCACACACACACACACACATGCGCACATGCCGTCATATGCACATTCACACACACACCTCACCCAAACACACACCACCCACCCACTTTCTCGCTCACACACACATGCTTAATTCTTGCACACACATTAACACACATACACAAACACACACATGCACGATCACACACATACTCATTTAGACCACATGCACAGGTCACGCACTGGTTTTAGGACACTGTTCTCTGGGGGTGCCTTCCAGGTGACCACAGGACCGTTTCCATGGCAAACGAGTGGATGGCCGATCCTCAGGAAGCTGGAGTGTACAAGCGAGGAAGCAGAGGTAAAGCAGCCGTGTGCGGGTGGGTGGGTATCGCTATGTGTATCTGTGTGTGAGACAGACACACAGGCAAAGAAGGAGGTAATAAAGTGATATGGTGGAATATTTGGCCCAGCCTAATGCTAAGGGCAATTTAATCCTAATGTACTGACTAAAGGCCTTTTTTAAGGTTTGCCTACTTGTGGTTTTTGGTCTCCCTCTACAATACTTTAGCAGCCTGCTTCTCTATGCTGTTTCCATAACAACCCCTATTCGGTACTGAGGGATTTCATATAAGCAGACAAGCGCAGTGGTTGTGTATAAGTAATGCAGTGGTTATGCGTTACTAATCGCACTGGTTTTTATGTTAGTAAAGTCAGTGGTTTATATATTAGTAATGGCAGTGGTTTATATGTTAGTAATGGCAGTGGTTTATATATATGTAATGTCTGTGGTTCATACATAAATAATGGCAGTGGTTTATATGTTAGTAATGTCAGTGATTTATATGTTAGTAATGTCAGTGGTTTATTTGTTAGTAATGTCAGTGGTTTATATGTTAGTAATGGCAGTGGTTTATTTGTTACTAATGGCAGTGGTTTATTTGTTAGTAATGGCAGTGGTTTATATGTTAGTAATGGTAGTGGTTTATATATTAGTAATGCCAGTGGTTTATTTGTTAGTAATGTCAGTGGTTTATATATTTGTAATGTCAGTGGTTTATATGTGAGTAATGGCAGTGGTTTATTTGTTAGTAATGTCAGTGGTTTATCTGTTAGTAATGCCAGTGGTTTATATGTTGGCACGTGTACTGTGTGGTTTGTGTCGTTGAATGTGGGAGTCAGTTTATTTGAGTCTCTGCGGTTTCTGTGTGCTCCTAGTGTAATGGTTGTTATTGCCCAGTTTTGAGTGTCAACAGCTCTAAGAATAGTACTGAAAATAAGTGGGTGGAAAGAAGTGTGTATGCATGCATCTTTGGTTGTGTGTGTGTGTTCGTCTGTGTGTTTCTGTGTGAGAGAAAGAGAGACAGAGAGAGAGAGGAAGAAAGAAGATCAAAAGATCTTTGGAAGATCTCTGTCACTTTGCTCTGCCCACATTTATGGAAAAAAGACAAAATCAGGTGGGGATTCCAAGAACATCTCAGTAACCGCCTCTCTCTCTCTCTCTCTCTCTCTCTCCCTCCCTCTCTCTCTCCCTCTCTCTCTCTCTCTCTCTTTCTCTCTCTGTCAGACTCGGACTCCTCACTCTTACGCTTCATGAGTGATGACAGGATCATGGTGATCCAGGAAGAGGGGGAGTTTGCACGGGACTTCCAGCGTGACACAAGCCGGCGCTCTAGAAGGAAGAGTCGCAATCCCAGCAGCCCCAGCTATCCCATCAGCCCCTCCATGCTGATCCCCCCGGTCAGGCTGGACGCCGGACCCCCTGAAGGACTGCCCTTTCCCGTGCCCGACAGCAACACTATGCCACACTATCATGTTAGTCATGCTGTTTTCCCCTATCTACCTATCTATCTATCTATTTATCTATCTATCTATCGATCTATCTATGGGTGAATCTCTATAGGGTGTGTGTGGGGGGGGGGGGGGGGAATAATACCCTCTGAGATGTCACAGTATATAGATATAATGGATGAGACAGAGGCTCCATAGCGAGCACATTATTTTCATACATCAGTGCATTACTTAAAGGTTATTATGTGTGTGTGTGTGTGTGTGTGTGTGTGTTTGAGTGATTATATATGTGTGTGTGTGTGTGTGTGTGTGTGTGTATGTGTGTGTGTGTGTGTGTGTGTGTGTGTGTGTGTGTGTGTGTGTGTGTGTGTGTGTTTGGTGTGTGTAAGTGTGTGTGTGTGTGTGTGTGTGTGTGTGTGTGTGTGTGTGTGTGTGTGTGTGTGTGTGTGTGTGTGTGTATGTGTGTCTGTGTGTGTGTGTGTGTGTGTGTGTCTGTGTGTGTGTGTGTGTGTGTGTGTGTTTCCATTTAATGTGCACCTGCATTCTCTAGGCAAGCATGCACACACAGGGGAATGCCCTCACCCACTGTCATGCTGGTTTTGTTGCACTCCCACTACGCTTTCTGTTCATACAACAGGAAACCAGCCTGTGTGTGTGTGTGTGTGTGTGTGTGTGTGTGTGTGTGTGTGTGTGTGTGTTGGGGTGCATAACTCTTCTCTGCATTATCTCCTCCACAGCGAGCTGGAGACACACTCCGTGCCGAGACGGACAGGTGAGTGACCATCCGTCGCTTCTCCGCACGTGCACATAGATGGACTTAGAGTAGGATTCAGAGGTCTGTCTCAAAGCAAGAATGTTTGGGGGAGGGCTGACAATGGAGGAGAGGTTTGTAGTTGATGAGATGGGACAAGGCTAACGTGATATTTCCCTAGCTGCTATGCAAGAAAGACACTGTGGCCCTCTTGCCGTGATAAGAACATAACAAAAGATGAAAAAATATGCCCTTTAGGTTTTGCCATTTCCTTACTGAATGTCAGACTCAGTATATTCTACATAACTTGTACATTGTTCTTTCTACTGTATGCTACCACAAGAAAAGCTCTTATTAAAAGAAAAGCTCAAATTAAAATAATGTTGTCAAATATGTTTCATGGAAATCTGCTTCAAATGGTATCCTTATTTGGTTTCCAAAAAATGATGAAACAATTATCGTGATGGTATCTTGAGATTATCAGGAAGTATGGTAGTGTGGATAGTCTCTCTGTGATTATACTGTACATGACAATACTACAATGATATGTTATTGGAACCGAGCTAGCATGGCGGATCAACTTTCAGGCATTTGTGCCGAAACCACATCTGTCATCTCTTCTGTAATTCAAAGAAATGATCTTGACTTTGTTTGCTCAAGACATTATGATGTAGTTACATGCTAACTACAATTCTCCAATGTCTCTCGTACGATTACAGCATTTACTACTGTCTGACTGGCTATGTGGTCTTTTCTTACCACAGATTGCTTTGAATGCATACATACTCAAACGCATAGACTCTGTCCTAGACACTTTATCTGTACACACACACACACACACACACACACACACACACACACACACACACACACACACACACACACACACACACACACACATCCTGCATGCTGCCTTGTCATGGAGCTTCCTTTTTACATCGTTTGTGAAATGAATGTGAATGTGGGAGTGTGGTGGCCGATTGAAACGTGCAGTGACAGGTGTAGGAGGTGTGAGGAACAGTTTACTGATACTGATAGCCTCATGTGCTAATAAGGCCCAGTGGTCTGTGTTTGTGTGTGTGTGTGTGTGTGTGTGTGTGTGTGTGTGTGTGTGTGTGTGTGTGTGTATGTTTATGTGTGCATGTGTGTGTGTGTGCGTGTGTTTGCATGTGTGCAAGTGTGTGTGTGTGTGTGTATCTGTATGGTGTGTGTAATGGGATGGATATGATTGAGCACAGAGGGCAGACAGAGGCTAGAATGGAGGGACCCAGGAGTAGGTTGTGCTTTGGGCTTGGTGTGAAGTGGGTCAAGAGGACCCTGTCAAGGTGTTTGAATGATGCAGGTCCTGTGTATGGTTGCAAGCAGTTGTCATTAACCAGTACATGAGCGGCAACCATGCTTGCTCAGGGCAGACTTCTTGTGAAGAGGCGCGCTCAGAGAGACGTCTTGCAGGTTTCCTGCCTCAAAGGGCCACATGAGGCTTCCTGTCTCGCAGGCTGTTGATGTAATGTGTGACAGTGTTTGTGTCTGTGATCTCCACGGGAACAGAATGCGTACGTGCTTATGTGTTTGTGGTTTGGGTGTGTCAGCAAATGTGGTCACTCACTACCTAAAGGTGGACAAAGTAGAAGACAAAGCAATGTGGACGCATTCAATTCAGTCTTAACATGGAAGCAAATGATCTGGAGAAATTTGAGTAGTGTGTAAGAAGTTCAAAAAGCTATTTTCCCATAAATACACCTTGGGGGTCAAACTGCAAAAAGGAGTAGCTTGGAGTAGCTTGTCAGCCTTTTGCAAGTTTGGTTGTGCCTGCTCACAACTGCACAATCTTTAAACAAAACCACCATTCTGGTGGACAATAACTAACATCACTTTACTCTGTTATCGGGAGCTCTCCATGGGAATTGAATTTCTCCAAATCTTGAGCAGGGATCTTTACATCTCCTCCATAGACTTAGTGGATCTTATTATCTGTTCCTGGGCTAGTTTGCCCAGAGACATTTAATGCTCCACTTTCTGTTGTTGTTTTTGCCAAGGTACACGTTCCCACTCCATCAGTCAGGTTCATATGAGTGACTGATGGACATCAAGATAGCACAGATGGAGACATATCAGAGAATATTCAGTAAAGGTTCCGTGGATGAGCACTGCTTAGTAGTGGACTGGTGAATGCAAGCATGATACCTCGCAAGGCATTGTGTACATACTATACGCCACATTACTGTAAGAAGTATATGTTGCACGTTATCCAAATGATTTACAAACTGATATTCCTGTGGATGTTTAGCCAAATGCATGATTCAGGACACTCCGCTGATAAGACTGCATGGCAGGAATGCAGGTCAGAGGAGTCCTTTTTCACTTTCCCATGCAACACTTCAGCATTGGAAATACGTGAGTTAAAGTTAGGTTTTGACTTCTACTTTACAGTGGTAGACACCGGTTTTACAGATTTCAACCAGTGTCTTGTTTTACATGACATTTGGCACTATGTGACCTCCAAGTTAGAGAGATTATTTGTCAAGTTTTTTTTACTTGGAGGGGAAAATATGTTCTTAAAATGTGTGGCACTCTTTCTGTATACCCCTCATCTTTTCTCTACTGGCGTAGTCCTATTTTTGGAGTGTGGTTTGTCATGTTTCTGTGGACTCCGTGGCTTTGTAGTAGCCATTGTTAATACATGTGCCACTGTTTGTCCTTTAAAGTGGTACTTTCCTGTGTTCGCTTGTGTTTTATTACAGTTTTTCTCAGTCGCTCTTTTACATTTTACATTTTACAATCATCCTTCACATCATCAAAACTCCAAGTGCATTTCTCGGAACATTTCATACAAACAGCACTGCAACAGCCTGTAAATCACTCAAAATGCTTAGTTTGTCTACACTAATACAGTAATAATACAATACAATAATACAGCAATGAGTCAATGCCTGTCACTGCCACCAAGAAGACCTTTGCCATGGTTGTAACCAAGACAGTCACATTTTGTTATGTCAATGTAAAATCATATCTTGGAAGTATATTCCATATTTCCAAATGTGCTTTTTGCTGTATTTTGTTCACTCACAGTAATTTATCACCATTACAGATTATTGTATGACGTAATATTTATTATTATTTTATATTATTCTTAAGCACGTTGGGAGCTGTTCATGTCACAATTTCAATTCATAAAGTTTTTGAGAAACAAGTAATATTATCCAAATTAGAATCATGATGATCATTTCATTCATTCATTACACGTAAATGACTTTGCCATTGGATATGTATTATGTGTTAAGTAGATAGAACAGTTATCAGCAAAAACACCTAATGCTGCTTTTGTGGAGAAATTTTACATTGACCCAAATGCCCACATTTGTTTGACATGTTGTCTCTTACAAAACCCCTCCCACTCTTATGAATGAGATTTCTATGGATGATTTTATGTGATTTTATGTGATTATATGTGTTCTGTAAAGCATGATGGTGAAAATATGACTGAACACAGTGCTGTCTGACATAGTGGCACACTGTTACTGGATTTCCCCTCATGCTGTCCTGGCACATTGACTTAAAACATTAAAAAAATACAACGAAACTGAAACTGATGAAGGAAATGGTTGACACATAATGTTAACTGGTTTAATCCATTTGCATGTCAGTGCTTACACAATGAAAAGATACCTAGTTATTTTGGGGGCTTCCGTAACAGCAGACGGTTGTACATACCCATTGTATGTAGCATTTGGAAAATGTTCAAACTAATGAGAAATTGCTGTTATCGTGTACGCAAGTTACTAGATGATGTGGAGGTTGTTTTGAGAATTTTAATTCCCGAGAATTGCACCAAAGCGACTGAGAAATCAATTGAATTCTGTGAAAATGTGGTAATTTCAAGAAGCTAGGTTTTTATATAAGAATAACATTATCAGAGGGTGCCAATATGTGGGTTTTAGTGGTGTAAAGCTAAAAGTGACAGCCAGTTTAATACACAGTGGCTACTGTCAATTTCCTTTTTCACTGGAATTCATGTTTTGTTTTCTGACACATAACACTGTGTCCCTCTGTGTTGTACAGGTATGCAAGCTCTGCCATTGACAGACAAGCAGGAACATCAATGAGGAAGGTAAGTACATCAACACGTTGTCATGAAATATGCTTCTGGTTCTTTGTTTGATTCAGTTTTCCTAATCTGCCATCATGTCTGATAAACTTCGTAAGAACATTTCTTTGTCTGTCACCTTGTCTGCTCTCTCTCTCTCTCTCTCTCTCTCTCTCTCTCTCTCTCTCTCTCTCTTTCTCTCTTCCTCTCCTTGTGTTTCTCTCCCCCACCCACACTTTCTCTCTTTCTATTCCAGTCAATGCACTATGCCTCTTTAAGAACCAAGACCAAAAAGAAGAGCAAAGGTACGAGATTCTGATGGACGAGTTATACACCCATTGTGTTATTTATTTTTGTATGTAAACCCATTCTGGCAAAAGATTGATTGATAGTTGAGCTCAACAGCCAATTAAATGCCACCCCTCCCTCCCATATTCCTGAAATAACATGTTGATTGGCTGGAATTGTTTATGGCTCAGTCTTAGCCACAGTGTTTGTTTCCCATTTGCAGGGCCAGAATTGTGTACTAACTACGTTTTTTGAGATCACACACACATAATGAACAGCTAGTGGACCTGGAATTTGACAAAAAAAATGTATTGGATTACAATTGCAGACTGTACCTTTAAGCATCAAATTGAGAAACTGGCCTTATTGTGCTGTTTCATAGGTCAGAAGAACCCTTATATGTTTGGCTACCTTTGTGTCATACTGCGAGGAATGTATGTATAATTCCGTGTCAAATTAGTGTTTCAATCTCCATATGTCTCTGGTGTGGTCAGGGTCACTCAGCAATGCGAGTCGCAGGAGGATCGCGTGTAAGGACCTGGGCCACGGCGACTGTGAAGGCTGGTTGTGGAAGAAGAAAGATGACACTGGCTACTTCACCCAGAAATGGAAGAAGTACTGGTTTGTCCTGAAGGAGTCAGACCTCTACTGGTACCAGAACCAGAATGTAAGACTTTATATGCCTTGCTGTGTTTCATTACCTTATGTGACATTAAAGTTTACTTCATATCATGGCTCAAAGCAGGTGCAGAACCCTGACATCCATTCAGCTGAATACAAAATATTGTCAGGGAGAAATAACTTGCTGTGCTGCACAACAGATTTAGTCATTAGTGATTGACAAACGTGATCTGATGCCTTATCTCCCTTCTCTCACTGTCTTGTCTTGTGCGACTCGTGTCCTCAGGACGAGAAGGCAGAGGGCTTCATCAGTTTGCCAGAGTTCAGAATAGACAGGGCCATCGAATGCAGGAGAAAACAGTAAGTTCCTGGATTTGCCTCACAATAACTCACACGTCCTTATATGGTAAATGGACTGCATTTACATAGCGCTTTTCTACTCATAGAGCACTCAAAGCGCTTTCAGATTAATGCCTCAGACATCTACCCATTCACACACCCATGGCAGAGGCTACTATCTAAGGTGCCATCCTGCATATCGGGAGCAGTTGAGTGTGCAGGCAGAGTGTTGCTCTAGGACACTTTGACACTTGGTAAAGGAGGAGTCTGGATCGA
The DNA here is from genome assembly GCF_963457725.1 of Sprattus sprattus. Classification (NCBI taxonomy): domain Eukaryota; kingdom Metazoa; phylum Chordata; class Actinopteri; order Clupeiformes; family Clupeidae; genus Sprattus; species Sprattus sprattus. Next base: position 69,619,588 of record NC_137920.1, read on the forward strand.
ACTAGCAACCTTCCTCTTCCTCCTGAACCACTATCGCCCCCATCGCTATAACATATGAACCCACAGAAACATTACTTACTAATAATATAACTTAGTTGTTTTCCTTTGTTTCTTTGTTTCTCTTTATGCGTATGCATATTTGAATGTTTTTTTTTTGCTCTAGAAGATTACAACTCCTACCTGTTGCTGTATAGATTATCTGTCTTTGTGTGTGTGTTAGTGCAGAGAGCGTTTTAGTGGTGGGTCTGTAAGACCTTCAGGCCAAAAGGAAACTGGGTCACTGCAGCTGTGGCCTGTCTCATACTGCTGCAGCTAAGAGCAATGCAGTGGAAAGTTTGCATGATGTTTGACCAGAAACTATCTCTCCTATCTCTGCCACAGTGCTTTCAAGGCTTGCCATCCCAAAATCAAGAGTTTCTTCTTTGCCACGGATCATTTAGAGGAGATGAATAGGTAAGGCTTTTTTCTGTTCCTCGATCCCTCCCTTTCTTCACCTCATCTGTTCTCATCTTCTCTCCTCTCAACTTGCCTCTAGTTGACACAGATCACTGTTCCTCATCTGTTCTCATCTTCTCTCCTCTCAACTTGCCTCTAGTTCTCCTCTCCACTCCTGTTTTAGTCCATCTGTGTTTTTCTCTCTCACAGATGGATGAATCGTCTGGGACTGGCTGCCATTGGTTACACCCCAGATGATCCTGTTCCCCGCCCAGATGAAGGTGAGAACATACTTCCCAGAGTGCAGTCCAGGACTCACCTACTGCACACAGGCTGTGTCTAAAGTCACATTTTTTGAGTATCACCATATAATGTGTAGCCTAGTTGCAATGTTTGTTGTTTGCATAGTTATAATGTGTAGTCTTTAGAATATTTAGTCTTCAGACTATTTAGTAAAGTGTGTTGTCTACTCACTTTTTGAATTTGTAAATTTAGTCTATCATCTGATGACAGATGAATGTTATAGTCTGTTGCCAGATGACTCTATTGATTTTATATTCGTAACATATGCTGTAGTCTTTAGATACGTTTTGTAGTCTGCTGTCAATTGACCAGGTGTGTTGTCAATAGTGCTGCTTGTGGTGTTATCCGAGTAGTTTAGGTTATAGTCTGCTGACGTCAGCCATGGTGAGTGGTGCTGTAGTCTATTGATTTTAGAGAAGTAGTTGTGTGTAAATAGTTCTGTACACATTCAGGAGAAGTACTTGTCATTTACGGGTGTTTTGTTTGGCAGACTACTGGAGTGAAAGTGACCAGGAAGAAATGGATGGATCCGTGACGCTCAAACATGAGAGCTACCACCGAGGCCACAGTGTAAGTCCCATCGTGTCCCTCTCTGTCTGTCTTTCTATAGAAAGATGGAAAAATTGATAGACATGGAAGGATACAGATACAGTTGTGTTGGTATGGTGCTGATGCAACATGAACATGTAAGTGTATCTTACACACCTTAGACCAATACATGCACACACACACACACACACACACACACACACACACACACACACACACACACACACACACACACGCACCCCTCCTTCATGACATATTCTCCACCTCCATACAGACTAGAGATGCGCGGATGGGCTATTATTTCATCCGCAACCGCATCACAAAACGCATGATCCGTCCGCTATCCATCCGCACCAATTTTTTTGACCAAATTTCAAAACCGCACCCGCCCGCCATCCGCCTGTTGTTTTTAGGTATAGGCGCTGCTGACGCGAGGCTAGAAAGTTCTTGCCTGTTCTTGAAAGGAAACTGATCCAATGCCGCAAAGATATTTAAAGGATAAAGCCCCTAGTATGAAAGCCTATTGGCTATGTTGTAGCCTATCCCCAGAATATTATCAGTGAAGTGACGTCTGTCTCCGATCGATGCACAGGGAGAAACTTTAAAATAGCCAAGCACATCGGCAAACCTGACCTTACCATATAGTAGGCCTACACTTTTTTATCATTGTAATAAAACGCAATTTGGTACACCATTTTAATATGGTAATATAGCCTTGTTTTTAGTTTAGAAGGAAACGCCGAGTCTGTTAGCCTAATTCCGAAATTTCACCGCATTGTAGGCTTTATACTGTAACAACCCCAACACTTGCCTGCTTGCCTTGCAAATCAAAGTTTTCCGACTATTTTTCTTACCTTCTTTCTTAGCTGGTGATGTTACTGAGCTAGAAGTTTAACTTGTTCTGAAAATCTCGCGCTGCCAATGCCCAATGTCACTTCTGAGTCAAATCACTCCATCATCTCTTTGAAATTCCTTATTCCACGAGTGGTAGGCTACAATGACTGGCTGTTTTAAAATATAACTAATAGCCTAACGAAACAAAATAACCCAGGCAGTTTCATCTACGACACGTTAAGGCTTCTTCCAATACTGACAGCTGACTCATAGCTTGCAGGTTTGCGGCGTTGCAAAGAGACGCGACATGATAGGGATCGTCACTTAATTTGAACTTTTTTGCTTCCTTTGTTTGCTTTGTATGCATACACGGAACTAGGCCAATTTACTGCCTGATGAAAATTTGATTATTTAAAAATGTGCTTGGATGTAGGTAACGACATTTAACAATGTGTAGATATTTTGAATTTCGTTGGTTAAACCGCCACCCGCCCGAATTTAATTAAAATATAATTTTTTGTCACGTCACCCGCCCGAGTCCGCGGGTGCAACCGCCAACCGCGCATCTCTAATACAGACACACGTAGACGTGCATTTTGGACTTTGTTTTTATGACCCTATCCATTACTGCGTTTTCTTACCTGTTGTGTTGTCTTTGTTTGCCAGGCTAACCCCACCAGTCCCTTCCCTGAGCGCCATTTCTCCAGCGGCTCCAACTTCTCCCACTCCTCAGCTGAAGAGACCCACTCCTCGGGCTGCCGCTCCTCCCACCGGGAGCGCCGCTCCTGGCAGGACCTGATTGAGACGCCCCTGACCAGCGCCGGCCTGCACTACCTGCAGACGGGCGACGCAGAGGGCGACTGGGGCGGTCCGGGACCCCACGTACCCCCCCTCTCCCCTGACCACCGGCGCCACCAGGCCACCCTCCCGGCGCAGCGGCACCGCCCCCATGACCGCGACGGGCCCTTCCCCCTGACGGACAGCGAGGAGCGAGGAGGCTCGCACAGCCACGCGCACGGCCACAAGCAGCGCAGCCACAGCCTGCCACGCAACCGCGACGCCCAGGCCGCCCCGCCGCCGCGCCACACCCACGGCACGCTGCGGCCCCGTGCCCACACGCACCGCGAGGTAGAGGCGGGGGAAGAGGCGGACGAGTTGGGGGAGGGCGGCGGCGGGGGCTCGCGGCGCAGGCACAACAGCAGGCGACGGGACGGAGGAGGAGGAGGCGGAGGAGGAGGAGAGCGGGCGTGCGAGGTGGCGGAGCGGGAGGCCGAGTTGGAGCGAGAGAGAGAGCGAGAGAGAGAGCGAGAGCGCGGGCCGGGCGGCGAGGCAGCGGTGGACGGCCTGCAGGAGCTCTACCGCACGCTGGAGCAGGCCAGCCTGTCGGCCTTCGGCCAGCAGAGGCCCTCCACCAAGCAGGAGTTCCGCCGCTCCTTCGTCAAGCGCTGCAACGACCCGGCCACCAACGACCGACTCCACCGCATCCGAGCCCTGCGCAGCACGCTGAAGGTAAGAGAGGTGGAGTGGGAGGGAGAGAGGGAGGGAGAGAGAGAGAGCTATATCTAGACTGGTAGAGGGACAGAGGTGTAAAGGGTGTGTGGGTGGTGGGGGAGGGCAGAGAGAAAGAAAAGAAAAGAGAAAAAGAGAAATGGAAGGATGGAAGAGAGCAACCCTCGTCTCTTGAAAAGACGCACACTGTGACATTTGGATGATAGACAGCCTGCTCTTCCCCCCTCCAGGCCAAAGAGGGCGATCTGGCCATCATCGGACTGATTCTGGATGACCCCTGCCTGACCTCGCGGAGGTTCCGGGAGTGGAAGCAGCGCAACCAGGAGCTCTTTGTGGACATCTGCGAGTTCAGCGCGGGTCCCCTGGAGCTCGCCACCGACGCCGCCGACGACCTCTCACCTCTGTCTCCCACCCTGATGATGCACACGCACTCCTTCATCGAGACACACGTCTGAGGCGCATATGATGGTCGTCGACACACACTTCCTTTTTTGCCAAAACACCCGATAGCATTACACACATATGTCACAGACATCCAAAAATGCTAACTTTTACAGAACCTCATGTCCATTCACTGTTATTTACTAACTCCTATGCCCTACAGTATTGACATCTATGTGAAATGTAAAACACACCCATAAACTGATGAACAAAAACTTGGAAGAAGCACTGTGGAGTCAAGAGACCCCCCCCCCTTCTGCCCCTTGCCCTCTTACCTTCCCCCTGATCCCCAACGGACAGCTGACTGAGGAGCCGCAACACTGTAACCAACTCACACTCACTGTAACTATCGGAACAAACACACACACACATACTGTAACCGTGGTAACGGATGAATACGGTGAGCGATTGCAAAAAGCTCAGACACCACAGAGACTGAAGCCAGAGGAGTAGTAAAAAGGATGTTACGAGCTCCCAGAGCCCATGTGAGCTACTAATAACAGACTCACTCACTGGAGATGCTGAGGTGCCCCACTGCATGCCTGAGGAAAAAAAGAGTCATTCTTTCATATTTAGTGCTGAAGAAGAATATATGAACAGCAACTACAAGGAACTGAACACAAACAGCGATAATTGTTCAGGGGCTGTATCATTTTTCTCTTTTTTTTTTAATCAGCTCTGGTTTTGTTTGGATTTTTTTCCTTTCTTCCCCTCGTATGCTGCAGGAAGAGCGATCGATGTAGCTGTGGGCAATGGGCTTCATTCTGTTACCAAGCAACACACACACACCGCCCTACTGTGTAATTGTATGCAGCTCTCAAAATGTGTGTGAGTGAGAGAGACAGAAAGAAAATGTTTGGTGTGTTTGTGAGTATATGGATTTCAGTGTGTGTCAGGGGAGAAGAGGTGTGTGTGTGTGTGTGCGTGTGCGTGTGCGGGTGCGTGTGCGTGTGCGTGTGCGTGTGCGTGTGTGTGTGTGAGTGTATCTTGAATGGGAGATATGATGAGAGTCATACTTATGACAGAAGTTTTTTTTCCCCCTGTATATCATTTAAAGGACTGGAACATCCAGTGTTTGTATGTATTGTTCTATAAGTTCAATCCTATTTGAAATGCAACGTTTGCATTGGCTGCTGAGTAACCATAGGAATGCAAATGCAATGATTGTTATTATTGATAAGTCTCTTTGCAACCATTACAGTGTGGTTCATTTCCAACATTTTTCCCTTTGGCATATTTATATTGTTCCTCAAACATCTGCATGGTTTTAAAGATAATTCTGCCATTCTGGCTAAGAAATGTATATATGATAATAGTCTCTTGTTTGCATAGCTGCATCCTCTGTTCTAAACTGTGAACTCCTCTTGTGAATGCAATCTTCGGATTCTGCATCTGCAGAGTCTTTTTACTTCTCTATTTTGGTTTTTAGAAAAAGAGTGTAAAACAGAAAAAAGCTTTGCGTCTCTGAAATGACTGTTTCTGCTTCTTCCCAGCATTGGCTGGGGTTACCTCTTAAAACTTTGGGTTGAATTCAGGTCCTGAGTTTCTCTAAGAATTTCTGTCTTATATGTATGTGTCCTCTTGGTTTCCTTGTGAACTTATTCATGGTCCCCTGAAGTCAAATATATCTGATATATGGCATCGTCCTCATCTTAGTATGGCATCGAGCTAAAACTCCATAATGTCTGAATCGGGTCACGTTTTCAACACATGCAGTACAGTATATAATGAAGATGTAATTTCTTTGTTTTGACTGTGAATAGAATCATTGTGGAATGTACTTTAATTGGACTGAATGTAATCTTTTTGATGTGGTTAAACATGTACTTTTTCAGAACATACACACATTAGGATGCAGAAGGGTGAAGAGAGAATTTGAAGAGGGGAGCAATGGTGCCACTCCTTAGTGAAGGAGAATCAGAGAGAGAGAAAGAAAGAGAGAGAGGGAGGAAGGAAATGGAGAAAAGATGGCAGAAAGACAGCCTGTCTTAGCACCCCCATCTCTTAACAGTGATGAAGTACATAGTAGAAGCCAGCCATGTGTCTGAGCTGTGTCTGTGTGTTGGTATGTGTACTCACATGTGCATTCATGCACGTGTCTGTGTGCACGTGTGAGTGTGTGTGTGTGCGTCGGTTTGTGTGCGTATGTGTGGGTGTGTGTGGGTGCATGTGAGTGTGTGTGGGCAGTATGAAAGTGTGTGTGTGTGAGTGTGTGTGTGGGCTGTATGAAAGTGTGAGTGAGTGTGTGTGGGCTGTATGAATGTGTGTGTGAGTGTGTGTGGGCTGTATGAAATCTGGCCAACGGGTCCCACTGTGTTATTTTGGGCATTTGCCCCCCAGGTCACTGCTCAGCTGTATCAGATGTAAGTTGCCCTGCGACATTTAAAAAAGGAACATATTGCTCTTTTTTGAAAATATATTATAAGCGTTTACTCTGTACAATGACTGAACGTCAAAAAAAAAGGTGTTATATGAAAGAGAGATACATTTATTCTTCCTATGATTCAGAGTTAGCCCTTTTTTTCTGAAAAACCTATATAAAGATTGTAAAATTTAAGTTGTAAAATTAATAAACTGAATTATCTGCACTGTTACATTGGTGTGGAGAGGGTTCTTGTATGTCTCCATGGTTATGTCCAGTTATTAACCAATACAGTTGAAAGGTCGTGGAACTGGGTGGACACGCAACTGAAAGATCGCCATGTTCCAACGGATTTCATGTGAAAACACTACTGGTTTACTATATTATAACAGACCTATTTTAGCTCTGAAGTTAGTTGCGGTTGCATGACTTAGCAAAGAACTTTATGGAATGTCGGATTGATGGGTAGGGTGTCAGTTTATTCTGCATATTCTATGCATCAGACCAGAACCACACACAACACATTTCAATGGAGAGAGAAAAGGAGGGATGGTTAGGAGTTATTGTCCATAGTGCAGTCTCTTCTGTGTTGGCCTTGCCTTCAAAGGTGGGGATGTTTCCTCAATGTCCCAGCATTACTCCTTGCTATGTTGTCTCACCACACGGAGCCGTCGGCGTCTCCGACCGGCAAACCCACAGCAAAACCTACGTTTTCTGCATCATGTTTTTTTATAATGTTCTTCTCCTCTGAGTATAGCATACAAGTTACATTTCAGTTTAAGGAAGGTAGAATACACAACTTAACGTGTAGGGGTTTGATTCAAGGGGTAAGCAGGGGTGTGTTAGGAAGGGGAACAGTATGGGGTATACCTAGATATGAGAGGTGTATATGAAAGTATTTGAAAAACCACCAATATTCTTCACAGCAAAAACATGACATTGAACAGTAGGTTCACACCAGCAAAATGCCTCAGTCATATAGCAAAAAAGCGCTGATAAAAGAGACATTTAAATTGATATAAACTCACTAAATAAAACAGTTAATGCAATAGTAAAGTCAACACCACCTAACTGTCTTATATCGTCACACCTTTTTCTGGTTGTGTCATGGTTCACCTTTCAACATCCTCAACCCAATCTCTCAGCACCCCTTTCACCGGACTGATGATCTGAATTGGACAGAGTTCTGCACAAGACCTTGGGTAGATTTGGGTCGAAGGGTCCTTTTCGTGCTCTTTGCAGTCGTCTTACTCTTGGACACCTGAGGGAAGTAAGAGGGGCCATAGACCCCACTTCAGATGAAAATGACAGGCGGACAGAAGGACTGTGCTGTACAATATGGTAAATTAACCAGGTGACAAAACCTTTGTTGAGAATTCAAGCAGCTTCCAATGCAAGGGTATAAGGCAAAGATTTCTGAAATTAATCAGCTTTGTATTTGGTGGCTGGTGTTGCAATAATGGCAGCCATAGGCCAACATCGGATGCACATGCCACAAGAGACCTTTTCAGTGAGTCTTTTTTTACTGGTCCTCTCTGTTGCCATTTACAACAGCCAGTATGAACTTTCTCTGTGCCCTCTCTCAACCCTAAAGACATGAGGTGAAACTTAATACAGACCCAAGCGTCACAGACTTCCTTCCCAAGCAAGGGCAAGGGCAAGACTGTTGGAAAGCATAACTGTAAACTGTAAATCAAGTGGAATTATGTGAAAAATATGAATCTTCTCATTGTAACATTTTCACTACAGCAAATAAAATGTGTTTCATAATTGTTCTTTGGTGGCAAATTACAAAAAAAAACAAAGTTTGTATAAAATACAAGGAACGGCTCTGTTGTCTTTTATTTTCATTATTTAGAGCGTACACGTTATTTAAAGTTTCCCCATTAATGACGGTTTGGAAATCTAATGTTGGCGTTTCTGTGAACAGTTGGAGTTGTTTGTAAATTGTATTGAGGGACTGAACACCACCAAATTAGCATAGACGTATGCTGCTAAAAAAAATCTGAAAATATTAGAACGCTTTGGATCTTAGGCGACTATTGCTGTGTCCGCTACGTAGCATTCAATAACCTGATGGGGACAGATGTGCTACCGAGGAAAGGAGTCAAGTATGTATAGGGGTCGCAATTCATTCCACGCGTTTTACGTCCCTCTTTGGTTTCCATACGAAAAAGATAGGGGGAGGGACCATCATGGCTTCCAAGGTGAGTGGTATTTGCTAACGAAAAACTTTCACCAATGTTTCAATGACTGGTTGACAGAATATTATTTTATCATGTTGACATTTATGGCAAACTATAAACTCTCGTTTGTTAAAACGGAATTACATATTTTACGTGACGAGCACGTCGCACAGCGACCATTCCATGGCTTGCATGCTCGCTTCTCTGAGAACATGTTGTACTAAAGGCTAATACTGAATGGTGCCGATGTCTTTAGTTGTATTTGCGCTCTAAACATGAGGCTGTTGATTTAAAATATGGATGGCATGATAATATGGAATCTCTTAGGGTTATCAGACAAGAAAAATTAGATTAGGATTATTGCTGATTAATCTTGTAGAAGAGGTCCGTCACTTTAATGAACGAACCTATCAGCGAGCCTGTTTGAAAGGAAGCACACAAATTAGAAGGTCACTGAATCAACTGGATATCATTCTCGTATTAAATTGTAGTTCGTAACTCTGGACAAAACAGGGTAATGACGTTGACCAAATATGAACAACGAACCTATTTCACGCTAACGTACATCCCTGTGCGAGTTAATTTGTCATTTGCAGTGCCTGCCTATTTAACTCGAGTTTGTGTGGAATTGTTTTTGTCCACATCCTCAGGCCGTGAAGCTGACAGCCGTCCCGGCTGCTCTTGGAATGGCTTCATTTCGTGTTTACGCCATGAGTGAAGGGAATCATGAAGAGCTCGTGTCTCCAAGAGAGGTGCAGTGAAAGACACCCATGACATGCACCCTCTTCACATACACAGGCCAGTGCAAAGGTAAACATGTTGCTATCTGTCTCCATAGCTGTCGATCTACTCGCCCGACCCTCCTGCAATGCGCTATGTGGAGGAGCAGCCAGGACCACTACAGAGAGGGCTGGGTATAGTGAGAGTGGGACTACAGCCCTATGTCCGAGCAGTGAAGGTACCCAGATCAATGTGATTTTAGATAATTTTTTTTGTCCCCCTCAACACTTGCCTTGGCACAGGCCTTTTTGGTCAGTATTGTCCCATTTACAATGATCATAAGCCTGCAATGAACATGAATACAGAGCATCTTAAACCAGTAGTATATAATGTTTAGATGACAATTCTGTACAGAAAAATATTAATGATGATTACACATGTGTGTGACCGCTATCCAGGAATTTCAGTTTGTATTGACGTGAATTATAAATGTAATTGTGAATTAAATGTTTCCGTAGAATGCCTGCATTTCAGTAAAAGTTGGTGCAGTAGGTGTTTACCAATCAGGACAAGGTAAGAAAGGAGTTATGATAGAGTGTGACTGTTCTTCTTTGGACTTGCTTTTATTCAAATGGTTGTGAACACCATTGAGAGGAAATGTGGTGCCGCTCTTTGTCTGATATGAAATACTTGACTCCTGTTTTTGCAGATACATACAATTTCCTAAGAGACCCTCCACCAGGCTTCCTGCCAAGGGTGGGCGTCATAACAGTGTCTGGGTTGGCTGGACTGGTACTGGCACGGAAGGGTAAGGCTAGGCCCTCTAGTTAAGCATATTACCCTGACATTTCTTATAAAAATGCATGAACTTTGTTTTTCTTGTCAGTGACAAGAAATTACTCATGGCACATTGTTTTTATTCTTTATGATACGTTATGCTAAGAGCAATGCGTTATGTCTTGACTGAAAGCTCACAGAAGTTTTAAAATAGGTCTTCAAGAGTTCACTACAGGGACATTTTCTATTCCTATTTTAAGATCTTTTTCGATCAAAACTGTTATAAAGGACAATTATCAAAATCGTAATTGGTCCAGTATTGAGTTAGAACACTATGAATGGCAACCGCAAATCGAAATTGACAACATATCCATTTTATAAGGTTCAGTGAAAATTCAGACAGTGAAATCAAATGTTGTGTTCTGAAATGTATGTCATCAAACTCGTAGAGAGGATTGCTCCTATTGGCAAATATTTGCATTCCCTGTTGATGAAGGTGATGTTCTTGTACCTCCTCTAGAGCAAACTCAACTATTTGCAGTGCATCCATTATGCCAATTGCCCAGACAGCTGCATTAGACACCTGTAAAGCAAGCCCCCATGGAAATGTTTTCATTGTCCTAGCTCGGTTGTTTGCAGAAAGTTTGTGGTTTGTGTTTGTAGGGTCGCGTCTGAAGAGGCTGGGTGTGCCTCTTGGTCTTACGACAGTGGGAACCGCAGTGTGCTATCCCACTCAAACAGTCGGGCTCTTAAAGGTATGTCACCTTAAATTGCTTAGGGCAGTTGTATTCAATTCAGTGAAGACTGATTCTGTAAAAATTTCTATCCTTATTTTCTATTTGGACCTGATCCCCACTCTCTGTAGGTGACCGGTAAGAAGATATACGCTGCTAGCTCATCAGTGGCCTCAGTTTTTAAATCTAAACCTAAAGAAACTATTATCATCCCTGCTACCAGCCTTGAGGTATGTAAGTGCACTAACAGTGACAAAAATGACACTCAGGCAGCCAAAGAGTTTGTGGTAGTTTTTTTTAGTTTTGTTTGTTTTTTCACTGTGGCATGTAGAGTTAGTGAGAGGTGATTCCATGAACACCTCAATATACCTCTGTCTGTTCCTCTCTTTATTGCTTATATACTATCACCATCTCCATCCTCCTTTTTACTTAAGAAGTCAATAGTTGTGCGGTTTCAATGATTTAGCACGTTATGCTGTTGCAACCTGCGTTGTTTAGACAGGACAGTCCTGCACAGACTCAAACTCGCAACCCTGGGCATGGGAGGCAGGTGTGCTAGCAAAAAGGCTAAAACTCATGTGTGTTAGCGTCTGTCGCTAACACGTCTCCTGAGGTGTCAGGAAGTAGGTTCATTCACTGCACAGCTCTATACCCGCTGGCTACTGTAACACTTAACACTCCCAATCCGGCTCATGAGCACCAGCATAACCTGCGTTACATTGTACAGGATGGACCTCTTCTGGGGAGTGGGAGTTTAAGCCCCCCCCAGCCTTTAATGAGATGGGCCAGGTTATGTGTTCCCAAACCTTTTCATTCAGCTTTACTATGTGATCACGAATGGATTTAAAATCTTATTTTCATGTCTCAAGATGTGATACTCAGAAGTGCAGGTCAGAGAAGCCCTTATTTATTTGAATATGCTGGGGATAAGCGTTGACTGCACCAAATGGCCTGCAGTTTGTTCCAAGAATATTTTAAAGTGAAAAAGCCATGCAATAGATATCATTTTCATTTAATCAATGTCGAAATCTATAGTTGAGACAAACCTAATATGCTGTTGCAGTAAACTTTAAGACCAGTCTTTTAGCGTCACCACAGCATACATATCCTATTGAGGAAAGGAGTGAATGTAGCCTACTAAGAAATCTGGGTCTTCATCTCAAAACATTTATTTACTGGTAAAAAAGACCTGACCTCTCCTGCTCCCACAAGTCACAGCGTAGCGAGTGCCAGAATGTTTTCTGTAACATTATTAATTTTAGCAAATATAAAGGGATCTAATAAGCTCTACATTTTTCATTTGAGTACCTAGCTATGGAGATGCAAATGTGTTCAAATAAATGAACTGAGATTATTAAATTGAATGTGTATCATAAATTATGCCAGCCCTAGGCATGCTAGAATGGGTGCGTTTATGGGATAGGCTATATTGATCTTGACAAAAATAGCTTGCCATGGAATTTAAGTTGCAAAACTGACACTTTCCTCTCGTATAGGCTAAAAAATCACATACTTCGATTAACAGAATAACCCTCAGTTTGAGGGGATGTGGCTTGGGTATCTTCAATCATATCTGACAAGCTACGATTATGTGTCAACAAACAACAGAAGAAGCACTATGGTTTCCTCCTCGGGAAAGCGCTTCCAGTGCACATGGTCAAAAAATCGTAGAGATATTACCATCTTCTTGCTATGTAATCTCGACTGATGCATTCAGTTTAAAGGGTTTTACTGGGAAATGCTGTTGGACGTCTTTAACCAAACATTTAAATAAAACTAACTTCTGCCTGGATCTGCCAAGTGCTTTTGGCCACACCGTTACCTTTTAAAGACTTGTGTGCATGGTTGGCTTCAGAGATCCTCAAACAGGTGTTAAACCACTGTGTTAAATAATGATACTCAATGTAGCTCTTTTTTTTCTCTAATCACCCACTTTGGCATTTTGCAGCCAGCAGCACCTGTGTCAAGTCCAGAACCAGAGGTACCGGAATCCAAAGCTTTGCCTGAGCCCACCACCTCTGAACCAGTCCCAGCCGTTGATGCCCCTCCTGCTGCTCCATCTGAAGAAGTCCCTCAGCCCCCTACAGATGTGACTGAGGTGCCCTCTTCAGATACCCCAGCAGCCCCGGAATCTGCCTTAGAACCTGCCCCTGAGGGTGCAGATCCTATTGTTCCGGAAGCTGTCCCCACCCAAGAGGCATCAGCTCTGGAACTGCCTGCTGAAATTGCTGAGGTTGCACCTGCACCTGAACCCACAACAGAGACCCCACCAGCTGAACCTACCCCAGAGGCCGCCGCTGAACCTACCCCAGAGGCCGCCGCTGAACCTACCCCAGAGGCCGCCCCTGAACCTACCCCAGAGGCACCTGCAGCTGAACCAGCCCCAGAGGCCGCAGCTGCCCCTGAACCTACCCCAGAGGCCGCAGCTGCCCCTGAACCTACCCCAGAGGCCGCAGCTGCCCCTGAACCTACCCCAGAGGCTGCCGCTGAACCTACCCCAGAGGCACCTGCCCCTGAACCAACCCCAGAGGCACCTGAAGCTGAACCTACCCCAGAGGCCGCAGCTGCCCCTGAACCTACCCCAGAGGCCGCAGCTGCGCCTGAACCAACCCCAGAGGCACCTGCAGCTGAACCTACCCCAGAGGCACCCGCAGCTGAACCTACCCCAGAGGCTGCTCCTGAACCTACCCCAGAGGCCGCAGCTGCGCCTGAACCAACCCCAGAGGCCGCAGCTGCGCCTGAACCAACCCCAGAGGCACCTGCAGCTGAACCAGCCCCAGAGGCACCCGCAGCTGAACCTACCCCAGAGGCACCCGCAGCTGAACCTACCCCAGAGGCACCTGCAGCTGAACCTACCCCAGAAGCTGCAGCTGCCCCTGAACCTACCCCAGAGGCCGCAGCTGCCGCTGAACCAACCCCAGAAGCTGCAGCTGCAGCTGAACAAACCCCAGAGGCACCTGCAGCTGAAACAGCCCCAGAGGCCGCACCTGCAGCTGAAACAGCCCCAGAGGCCGTAGCCGCACCTGACCCTACACCAGAGGCCGCACCAGAAGCTGCAGCTGCCCCTGAACCTACCCCAGAGGCACCTGCCCCTGAACCTACACCAGAGGCCGCAGCTGCCCCTGAACCAACCCCAGAGGCCGCATCTACTACCGAAACTACTCCAGAATCTAAACCTGCTGAAGCCACTGAAATTCTTGCTGCTGAGGCCCCAGAGGTGGCACCTGCAGAACAACTTGCTCTCACTCCAGGTAACAAAGGGCTGGAAAGTCTGTCCATGCAGTCATTGCATCTGTGTAATATAACTTGAATACTTGTACTGTGTAAGTTGATGTTGTATTTGATGTATATCCCTCCCCTGCAACAGGTACTGAAGAGGCCACACCCCCTGCACTAGAGCCAACCCCAGCTGTTGAGGAGGCCACACCCCCTGCCCCTGAGACAGCTGTGGCTGCTGTTGACGAAGCCACTTCCTCTGGCAGTGAGCCAAGCTTCGTTATAGTGGAAACACCTGCCTCTGAGACAGCCCCCTCATCTGCAGAAGAAGGCACGCCCTTGTCTGTGGAGGAGACCACCCCCGTAGCCATGGATGAGCCCCCTATTGTGATTGAAGAGCCTGTTCCAGTGAAGGCCATTACGGGTGAGCAGTCACACGATGTTTAGACCTTAATGTTTTGCCGTCATGTTTTCTGTCCGTCAACATCTGTGTTGTAACCACTTTAAAGAGCACCTTGTGTAAAGGACATGGTTGAGCTTTAAATGGACATTTGAGCCTCTGTCTGCAGATAGTAATTGCACTTTTCTCCTCTGTTTTGTCTCGTTGTAGACCCATCACACTTTGTCCCCGATCCTTTGCTTCTGGACCACGGCCAGTCCCACCCTGAGGACGCCGACTTGTACAGCACTCGCGGCTAAACCAAAATGGCGGTGACAGGAGGCACTGAATGGGAGGTGTGGGTGATTAACCTCCCCTTGAACTCAAGTAATGAAATCCAATGCCTTGGTCACACGGTAGTCTCACGGGTGGTCTACACAGAAATGTGATGTTTAGGGGGTGTCATGTCTTGTGAAGGTGTTTCTCAGTAATTCCTTCGGAAAGCCACAGGCTTTGATCCGTTTACCTCGGTTACATAGATCAGTTTACCAGCAGTGTGTGTGGTATACATATGTGATGTGTGCACTTACATGGCCGTGTCAGGCGGTCACACATCCCTACACACACTGAACACAGTGGAAAAAAACAGCAGTACTGGGAGAACACTGATGTTATTACTAAGTCACATACAGTCATAAGAGTTTAAGCCAAGGGACATTTCCTGCCATGACGGGAAGATGGCATCCCCACCATTTTATACTGTGATCATGTACAGTGCTCATTTTTACAGGACAATACGTCGAGTCGTCTTTTATAAGTAAAATAAAACTTTGCTGAGGTATAGAATGTTTATTTACCCACACATTAGTTTCTCTGTCAGCTTGGATAGAATATCTAGACAATCTATGCAAAAAACATCTGTTTGAAATCTTGGGGATCAAAGGCATATTCAAACTATTAACTGTTGAATGTAACTTTGTATTTGGTTGTTTAGCTTCAGATCAGCATAAGTGAGCTTCGAGTTGCGCTGTGTCGGCAGGGCCACCTTCCAGCTTTAGGTCTCCTTAGTTTGTGCAGATTCTTCTCAGTACTGATGCGCGTAAACGACAATATTCAGAGCTTTACATGTGCACATCTGTAGTGTATTGACCGATGTTTGTGATGGGTGGAATATTGAGTAGTGGAATCACTAAACCATGGTAGGAGTTCAGAGAGAATTGTGTTGAGGAAAGAGGAAAGTTAATTTAAACTATATTTGTACTTTCATAGGGTTCTCTTTCAATTATGATGTGACAGTACTTGAACACACATTTTCACTTCCTTTTCTTACAGTATTTTCACAACCGTATCTTAAACTCATGTTTTGTTACTTATGACCTGAAACAATGTGACACTCACCTCACTTGCAGTAACTTTATCTCATGGCTTGGTATGTCTGTACCTCTTGTGCAACCGAAAAAATTAAAGGGAAAATAAAATGGAATACGTTTTGAGAAATTCTACTCGAATTAAGCGCCTGCGGTTGCTTGTTCAACACACCTTGTGCCTTAATTGAATAAACATTTATGCTGTAGGATAATTAACCCTAATCAAATCCTGAACCTGTTGTTCGTCTTCTCTGTGTAGCACTCAGATGGTAGAGCAATGTGGCAGAAGTACCACTGGATCACTTCCTGTGTATTACACATATAGTGTTAAAATACATCCCTACACCAGATCCATTTCCTGTCATTTCAGCTGTGTTTAGTTAAAGAGGCATTGCAGAGATTACGTCTTAAACTACTAAATTAGGTAGCTAACTGACAAAATCCTTGCCTTGCTGAGACCAACAACCGCACAACTGGCACTGATAAAAGCTAGCGAGCTGGTAAACTGCCTTTCATTAATATATTTTGGGATGACATCTTTTTACAGCTTTTTACAAAGCAGCATAGTTTGACTGGGCTGCTAGTAATAGGAATAACAAGTGTTGATCTCTTCCTTACATGACCATGTATCATGAATTTGAGTACATTTCCAAAATTAGTAAACAACCTGAATATACCAAAAAGGTATCATTCTGGTCTGACTGACTGATTTGTTTTGTGCTGGAGAGAGAAGTTACAACAGTTATGACTGGGGAGCATAAATAATGGCATATAGAGGATGAATGCTATTTCTATACATTATTTTATTGTGATATTATGATGGTCTAACACCAGAGGGCACTATTCTTCAAAATATAGTAGTATAATAGTTTTTAAAAACTGATGTGCCATACATCTCCAAACTGAGATGCTGATGCAGTGAGCTGTTCTGTGAGCTTTCTGTTCTGTCTGTGTTGCACCCTCTCTCCTAAAAGGCAAATCTTCTATCTCTTCCTCTATGTCTGTTATTCATTATGTGACTGATGTGCATCCAGTTGTAGCCTAAAATAACCTTTCTAATCACTTTTTGTTTCCATCACTATAACCATGTATAGTTTCAACATGTTCAACAGTGATTGTCTATGAACTTGAGAAAGGTTCCGATGTCTCTTTGGGACTGGTCACAGGCCTATACTAAGTAGGTAATCTTTGTTACCCGAATACATTTATTTAAAGGTGCAGTCTGATAGGTGAAAATTCACCCTAGTTACCTAGTTACTTAGACAAACAATAACAACAATTGCAATCAGGCTCCCCTCCCAGCACAAGGCTGAAAGTGAAGCAATGATAAACCCATCGCACAAGGTTTATATAGACAGAAGTTCAGCTTTCAGCAGTGATAACCACATGGTGGATTTCTCACGTCCGAGGCTCCCTGTTTTGCAAGGATGGCAGTTTTGCACAAGATTGGAAGAAGCACAGTTTCCTTCTTATCACCTCTGGTCTAAACATGCTATTGTACATTTGCAGACTAAGTGGCACCCGATAATCTCAGTTACACACATACACAAACACAAAAAAGCCATGTTTCATTAGCACATGATTCATATAAGGTAATTAACAATACAAGGCACTTGATTATTCCATTCTTAAGTCATTAACAGTGTTTGGAAATGATCTCCATCACAGTCTGTGATTGGTGAAAGTTTGTAAATATTTTAGCTCAATAGACTTTATGTTTTGGCACACTCAACTGGTGATTGGTTCAGGACATGGTCACAATGAACGTTGTGATTTGTTAAGAGAGCCAGTAAGTGTCTGGCGTCTGCATAGTGATGATATTGCAGGGCTTGGCTTTATAGGAGTGTAGTTTTTTGTTCTAAAAAGACTAGTCCATCGTGTATGGTCAGCACTTAGTGAAGGGCAGTGGTACAAGGCGGGCCAGCAGTTTTGTATTTACTAGTTGCATTTTGAAGGCAGAAGTGAACTTGAAGTGAAAATGCTAGAAGTAAAATGTAATAATGTGAAAGTAAATTGAAATAATGTAGAAATGTTTAAAATGCAAAAAAGAAAGCAATAAAGTGTAATTGAACGTTTTAATGCAAAACAAAACAAGCAGGTGGTGGAGCCCAAGTTAGCCATCGCAGAGCTAGCATAGTAAAGCCCATTTGGGAGATGTCCAACTCGAGCTGGCGCCACCTATGCACAATGATGCGGCAGGGAACTGACTCTGATCTGGACAGTAGACATGCCCCAAAACATTCACATTTAATTAAAGTTCTACTGATGATGACTGATGCTTCAACGGAAAGGTAGTGGTAGTGCAGTTTGGAAATGCATTTTGCAGTTGGCAATGCAAGATGCAAAGTGGCAATGTTGTTTCCACAGAACAACACTCCACTATGGGTAATGTGTTTATAGACATCTATCAATGTGCAGCCCAGCATCTCGGCCGCGAGAGGCACAACCTTTTAGTGTGACCAGACGTCCCCGTTTTTGGTTGCCTGTCCTCAGCTATAGCTGTCCCCATTTTTAACTTTGAATTAAAAACAGATCAGAAAACCCTAAGAAAGACTGGGCAGAAAAGCTGACAGGCAGATGTATCACGGTGTGCTTGTTTTGGCCAACAGAACGGGCTGGCTGCTCGCTATAGGTTATTAATATTGCTCTTCTATGAACTGCTTGCGCTTCTAGTTTTTAAATTCAAATTCAATTTTTTCAAATATAGTTTCAAGGCGCCGCACAGAGCCCAGGGCCTGAACCCCCTTAGAGCAAACACAAAAAACTCCCTGTTAATCAGGAAGAAACCTTAAGCAGAACCGTGGCACATAGAGGGGGGGGGGGGGGGGTGGTGCATCTGAGGCTGACCTGAGGCTGGCCAGGTTAAAGAAAACTGCTGTGCAAAACTCAACAAGAAGCTAGCAGGTATTAGGTCAATCCACAACATTACCACAAAAGTCTTTTCAAGTCAAGAGGTAACCCAGAGATTAAAGCAGGGGTGGGGTTATGGGATTTAGGAATCATACTACTGTTGGGTAGCTGATTTACAGAACTTGGATGTGGGCTAGTGCATCATTTTATTCACTCTCACTTTTCAGCCACCCATTTGTTGAGAGCATCCATCTCCTCTTTCTCTCCAAAACTGGAGGTACCCTAGGAGTGTGTTAAGGCTAGTGGGCTGTAGCTACAGGTCTCTTTTTTTTCTGCCAAACTAGTTCTGAATAGAATCTGAATTATGAGCTCATATTACCACTTAATCTTTTGTGGTAAACGTAGCCATCCCTGCTCCATCACACACACGGCACCTGACACACACACACTCACAGTGTTGCCAACTTAGCAACTTGCTCGCTAGACTTTGTCTTTTCAGACCCTCTCAGTGTGGTTGCTTGTCTATCTTCTCTGTCTTGTACAGTGCCCTCCACAATTATTGGCACCCTTAGTGAATGTGACTAAAACAGGCTATGAAAAAATATGTCTTTGCTGTTTATCCACTTGGTCTTTCACTCAAAATATTCACAAAAAGCCTACCTTTTCATTGAAGTAAAATTATTGAAAGAAAATGTTTTTTTGACATTAAATAAATATTATTCTCTAAAACAGGTGTGCCACAATTATTGGCACCCCTTAGTTTAGTGTTTTAAGCAGCCTCCCTTCGCCTAGATAACAGCTCTAAGTCTGCTCCTATAATGCGTGATGAGGTTGGTAAACACATGGCACAGGATCTGAGACCATTCCCACATACAGTATCTTAGGTCAACACTTGTAGACTCTTCAGCTCAGCTTCAGCTCTTTCCACATATTTTATATAGGGTTGAGGTCGGGGGACTGTGATGGCCTTGGCAAAACCTTTATTCTGCAGTCAGTGAACAATTTTTGTGTTGATTTTGAGGTGTGCTTCGGATCATTGTCCTGCTGGTAGGTCCAGCCACGGCCCATTTTAAGCTTCCCAGAGGGGGCTGTTAGGTTTTCAATTAATATCTGCCAGTAATTGATGGAGTCCATGATACCATGCATCATAACAAGATGTTGAGGGCCTTTGGAAGAAAAACTGCCCCACAACATCAAAGATCCGCCACCATACTTCACAGTGGGTATGGGGTGCTTTTCTGTATGGCTATCTTTCTTTCTACACAAAACCCACCTTTGATGTTTGTTGCCAAAAAGCTTTATTTTGGTCTCATCTGACCATATAACTCGGTCCATTTAAAAGGTTAACTTGCATTTGGCAAACTGTAGGCGCTTTAATTATATGTTTATTGACAGCAGGCTTTTTTCTGGCAACCCTCCAAAACAACCTGTGGTGATGTAGAGGGCGTCTGATGGTAGTTCTGGAGACTTTCTGACCCCAGGACTCAATTTACCTCTGCAATTCTCCAGCTGTGAGACTGTTGATCGCCAGTCCAACCATCCTCCTCACGGTGCGTGGGGTCAATTTACAGACAGGTCCTCTTCCAGGCTGATTCCTTACATCTCCTGTCGCTTTGAACTCCTTATCTATTGCCCTGATTGTGGAAATGGGTATTTTCAACTGTTTAGATATTTTCTTATATCCTTTTCAGGATTTCTTTAGCTCAACAACTTTTGTCTTTCCCATCTTGATTAGTGACTTAGGGTATTTGGCCTGTGTCACTTCATATTTACACCCGAGTGAAACAGGAAGTCATGGTTGACCACTTAAGAGTACCTAATCAAACAGGTGAACTTAAAAAACTTAACTTAAAACATGAGTAATAGTAATATACTTCAGTTAGATTTTAATTATAAGATTTTCTAGGGGTGACAATAACTGTGGCGCCCATGTTTTGAAGAAGACTAATTTATTTCATGTCAAAAAAACAATAATTCCTTCAATAATTTTACTTCAATGAAAAGGTAGAAATTTTGTGAATATTTTGAGTGAAAGACCATGAAGACCAAAAATTCATAGCCTGTTTTGCCCGTATTCAATAAAGGTGCCAATCATTGTAAAGGGCACTGTACACTCAAACAGTCAGGATTGCCTCAGTGATGTGGTGAGAACCTGGACAAACCATACCCTCATCAGCCACCATCCAACTCCACCCGTAAAACGGTGGCCATGGCATTGTTGCCCTATGGTGAAAAAGAAAAAGCCAGCCTAGCAGGCTACACCGGGTCGGCAATAGTACACTTAGCCCAACCCCGTTCCACATCTTCTCCTCACGTAATTCTGTGTAAGTTCATAATCACTGGTTGTTACACAAGCACATGCCCCTTGTACATAACAAAATAAAAGGCCTTGCACCCTTACCTCTGCCCTCACACTCTCAAACAAGGTCCATGGCTCTAGAGCCTATGACAGCCTGCAGGGGCACTCTTTCGGTTTCTCCCGAACTAGCACACACATGTAGCCTCCCCCTGGGTTATGTCTACCATTTGGCAACAGAATACAGTTTGCAATAAAACCCCAGGCTTTCAGGGTTGTTACACTAGTCCAATAGTAAGTGCAATGCCAGCAACAGTAAAGAGGAAGGAAAACACTCTCCTCGAGAAAAAAGCCATTTGAGTTATTTCCCCAAACAAGCTGCTTTTAAGGTATTACAGCTCTTGTCAAGAGAGACAGCAGATTACGCCCAATTTTGGATCTGAGAGCCCTTAACTGTCACATCTGGAAGAATGCCTTCACGATGCTTACACACAAACAACTCGTAATGTCTGTGCATCACAAAGGAAATAGATTTGAAAGATGGCTATGAATATACATGAATGTCCCAAATGTTCTCCCTTGTTCTCCCTTATAGCATGTTCCAATTGCTGATGGATGTGGAAACATTGCTCATCACCCCCACTACTTCTCCTCTCCGCATATGGACAGCCAAACTCTACCCAGTCACTCTGTTTTGCCACACAACCCCCCCCCGCCCCCGCCCCCCCCAATCCCACCCCATCTCCACCCGGCTGACCTCAAGCAGATGGGTCCCCCCTTATGTGCCGTAGTTCTGCTTAAGGTTCCTTCCTGTCTAACAGGGAGGTTTTTCTTGCTCCTGTTGCCATTGTGCTTGCACTAAGGGGGTTAAGGCTCTGGGCTCTGTATAGAGCCTTGAGACAATTGTATTGTTATGGCGCTTTATAAATAAAATTGAATTTAATTAAATTGAAATGTAACAGGCAGTTCCTGCGCTTTTTTTTTCAAAAGGCAGAGCTGTGGAATTTCAAGTCTATTCATTTGGCCTGTCCACAGCCTCTCAAAATGATGAGAGCTGCTATAGCCCCTCTAAGGGGAAATGGGTCTGAGGATTCATGGGTACACAGATGACTATTTTATCTGCGCCCAATCAGCCCAAATCTCGTTTCAGGGGGAGAGGAGGGTGCGATTTTACAGATATTACTGCTTAAGCCTACTGGAACTGATGGCATCAAGGATCACAGTTGAGTCAACTGAGTGCCATTGAGTCAACTGTTCATGATAGGTTTGCAGACATCCCTTTGCCTCCAACATCTGGTTATAATATATATATATATAAATAAAATAGTCTTACATTTCTATGTTTACTGAAAAAAATGAGCAGGTGCCACTCAAATTGATAATGCATTGGCCTTTTCCAAACCTACTGTTATCTGGCTCTAAGTTCATTCAGTACTTCATCTCCCAGTAGACGCACCAGTGACTTAGAATCAGTTTCTGGCCTTGTCGAATATCTCTCCTGTTGATGTAACTGTGGAATCTCTCACACTCCTATGTTGATGCCAGCTGCTTCTTTTCCACTTGGGCACAGTGCTTCTCAGTTGTCAACAATGGCCATGATGCATAACCCACAGTTAACCTCATATATCAATGCTACATTTGCCATGTGCCTTCTTTTTTATGATCATAGTGCTATGTGGGCTGTTAAAAACAGTTATATGCAGATTTGGACCGTAACACCACAGCTGCTGTTCCCACTACCTGAGAGAGATGTTGTGGCTCCCCCCATAGGTTATGATGAAGTAGCAACCACAGTATAACAGTATATTTTGTGGCCCCTCTATAGGTCAACCCGCCCCCTCAGATCCAATAACAGCTTGTCCCTGCAGATCCCAAACACCAGGCTACGCACCATGGGCGACCGGGCCTTCGCCGCTGCAGCCCCTCGACTGTGGAACAGCCTCCCGGACCACTTAAGGGCAACACAGACACTAGACTGTTTTAAGAGTGGCCTACAAACCTTTTTATTCATAAAGGCATTTCCTACTTTTTTAAAAATGTATACATTTTCTTAAACTGTGCTTTTGTCCTTTAGCACTCTGAGATTCTGCTAGAATGAAGAGTGCTCAACAAATAAAATTAATTATTATTATTATTATTATGAAGTAGCAACCAGAATATGCTGTGGCCCCCCCCATTGGTTATGATTAAGTAGCAAATGGAAGAGGAAGATTCATCAGGGCTGCCAAAACTGCTTTTTGCAATGATAAGAGCAGCAGTCTGTTAGACACTCAGAAATTATTTTGCACCTTCCAAACATTCCTCAAACCTCGACCACCTCCAGCAGACTCAAGCCTCTCATCTTATAACTTTGCTTCTTTCTTTACTGGAAAGGTGGTGGCCATCAGAAGCCAATTCTCTCAGAGACAACCAGTCCTCCTGGTTAAGGGCGTGGTACACACACAATGTAATATCTTCCCAAAAACGCAATAAACCACAAACGTAACACAGATCTGCACCTTTTAAATGTAACAATTCCACAAATGTGGGGACTCATTTCCCACAAACGTAATAATCAGGGACGTGCACAGGAGTGTGCTAAGGTTGCTTGGGCAACTGCCCGTTTGCACTCCTCGACTGAAGTTGCCCCGTTGCGATCAGATGACGGGGGCGTGGCAGCCGCGGTCCGCGGTTAATGAGAGTTTAAAATGATATTGTGAAAATTTGCGATCAGATGACGGGGGCGTGGCAGCGGCGGTAAAAGAAATAATGTGTTGCCCCTTTTACCAGGGCAGAGCAACTGTCCTTGTACGTCCCTGGTCATAATTATATCATATTTTATAAGTTATTACGTTTGTGGGAAGGTAAAATGTATTACATCAAATGAAAAACTAAATTACTTCTATTCTATACTTGTATCAGTATATTTGTAAAAAATGTCATGTGTAATGAAATGTCCTGACTATGCGTGACATTGATGTAGCTATGATGTGTGGGAACCTTTTAAAATCAAACATTTCTCAAGAAGAGGGTCAATCTGATGTCAAAGGATTAACCTGATATCAAATTGACCTGTCGGCTCACTGTCTTAACAATTTTACAATCAATACTATTAACAGTTCAAAAGTTTTTTTTCACAGTTCAGTGTGCTATAGGGATTATTACAACCCATTTGAGAGGAGCTAGACAACAACATCTGTTTTATAACAGCACATTATTTGCAACAGCACATTATTTGATGTTTCACCTCATGGATTTTATTGTTTTTCAAAATAAACACTTAATTCAATTTCAATTCTACACATATTACAAAAAAAGTTGGGACAGGAAAGCATTTACCACTGTGTAATGCTGCCATTCCTTTTCACAACACTAAAAATGTTTAGGGACTGAAAACACCAACTGATGAAGTGTTTCAGATAGTTTCAAACCTTCTTCCTGCAGACAATTCTTAAGGTGTGCTACAGTACGGGGTATTCTTGTTGAATTTTGCGTTTCAAAATGCGCCACACATTCTCTATTGGGGACAATTCAGGGCTGCAGGCAGGCCAGTCCAGCACCCACACACCCTTCTTCCTCAGCCATGCCTTTGAAATGTATGCAGAATGTGTCTTGTTGAAATATGCATGGGCGTCCCTGGAAAGGATGTCGTCTTGAAGGTAGCATATGTTGCTCCAAAATCTCTATATACTTTTCAGCTTTAATGGTGCCTTCACAGAAGTGTAAGTTACCTTTGCCAAGGGCACTGACACAACCCCATACCATGACAGACCCTGGACTTTGGACTTGTTGCTGGTAACAGTCTGGATGTTCCTTTTCTTCTTTGGTCCGGTGCTCACTGCATCCATTTCTTGAAAATATCTGAAATACTGATTTGTCTGCCCACAATACACGTTTCCACTGTGTGATGGTCCATCCCAGATGCCTCTGAGCCCAGACAATAAGGCTTTATTTTGGCACAGTAAAGTTTTAACTGGCATTTGTGGATGTTACTACATATTGTAGTGCTTGACAAAGGTTTGCAAAAGTAATCCTGAGCCTATGTGAGTATATCGCCTATAGATGAATGACAGTTCTTGATGCAGTGCCGTCTGAGGGATCGGAGATCGCGGTTATTCAGCTTAGGCTTGCGCCCTTGCCCTTACACACACTGCAAGTCCTCCTGATTCCTTGAATCTTTTAATTATGTTATGCACCGTGGAATATCCAAATACCTCTTTCTTTGAGAAACATTGTTTTTAAACATTTAATTCATTTTCACACGCATTTGTTGGCAAACTGGCAATCCTCGGCCCATCTTTGCTCCTAAAGGAGAAGGCCTTTGGATTTTAGAAGGCCTGGATGTACTAAATCATCATTACAATGACCTGTAGACATCACTAGTTTCAAATCACATCATTATTTAATCATTCTACCTCATTACTACCCCTAAATTGCCCCCGTCCCAACGTGTTTTGGAATGTGTTGCAGGCCTGAATGGCAGGAATCAAATGAAGTTAACCAGACAAATCATGAAATATCTTGTATAAAATGTATTCATTTTATTTGTATTTTCCATGCCCTCCTAACTTTTTATGATTTGGGGTTGCACTAAGTGTCAAGTTTCACATCACTATTTATTCTTAAAAGATGTATTTTTTAAACCAAATAGGTGGATGAGATCAGAGATGGCACTTTGTTTTTCTGGTCTACTGAAGACTAGAGTTGGAGGTGTTATTTACCGTTTGGTTTTGACAAAAATAGATTGATATATAGAGCTCTAGCTTGTAAACACATTGTAGATGTTTGACAGTTTAAAAAAATAATCCAGCACCGCTAGAATTCTTCATTAATAATTACATTTGTAAGAAATTAGTTATTACAATTGTGGTAGGCAACAGTTATAAGGTTTGTGGGACTATAATGTTTAAAAGTGCAGATTTATTTTTTTAAATTGGTGATGTATTACATTTGTGGGAAGTTATTACTTTTGTGGGTCTTAAAGGATGCATCACTCTCCCTGCTCAGCCCTCTCCCTGAGGGCAAGGCACATGAAAGCTAAACATGAAGTAGTCCAAATATATGCCTGTCTCTGCTTCCTCTGGTCAATGGTACACCACTTCCATCACTCAGGCCTCTTGCTGAGGGCAACACATAGCGGTTTGACTGCATGTCCTTCTCTCTCTCTCCCCCAGTCAATGGTGTGCATCAATTCCTTCATTCAGCCCTCTAAAAAAACATCAAAGCACCTGACTAACACCTGTCTGACTACATGTCCACTTGTCCTACGACATGTCTGCTGGACCCCATTGCTACCAACGTCATCCAAACCCTAGCGAGAAACTTCGGTGTCATGAATGATGACCGGCTAACCATGGAACGTCTGTCTTCTGTCCACTTTGCACTTTACAATATAACAAAAATCAGGCCATACCGGACTCAGTATGCCACCCAACTCTTGGTACAGGTCATGGTTATCATCCGCACAGACTACTGCAATACCCTTCTAGCAGGTCTCCCATCATACAGAGTGAAACCCTCACAGATGGTCCAGATTGCAGTGAAGTGTCTGGTTTTCGATCAACCGAAAAGGGCACATGTCATTCCACTCTATATTGACCTCCACTGTCTACCCGTGGCTGCCCAAATCAAATTCAAGTCCCTAATGCCTGGCTACAGAGTGACTTCTGGGTCTGCACCCATGACTGTTCTCGTTTGTGGTTCCACAATGGTGGAACAAGTTACCAAATGCTATCAGAGCAGGAGTGTCCCTCTTTAAATCTCTTTCTTTCTTCCGAGAGCACCTCCTTTCCTAACACCTCTAACACCCTACCAACATACCTAACTCATACTTACTGTGCACTTTTTTACCTGATCTCCTTGCACTTTGTCATATTGAATAGATTTAGTACTTCCTACTTTACTGACGCTTGGTAGTTGTTCCTCATTAGTAAGTTGCTTGAGATAAAAGCGTCTGCCAAATGAGTAAATGTAATGTATGAAAAACAAAGCCATTGGATGTGTGTTAAGGCTACAGTATGGAGCAACTACCTGTTCAGGCTATGCACTATGTAGTTCTGTGTCTGGGGATAGGCCACAAAGAAATGAAGAAAAGCTTTCACAGCTCCAGATCTCCGACTATATCACCAAAAGACACCCGTTAGCATGCTAGGCAAGCTTTTATCAGTGCCAACTGTGCTGTGATTTTGCATGATTTTAAGGTAGTTAGCTCAATAGGTTTCAGACCAGTGGTTCCCAAAGTGTTGGGTAGACCCCCCAGGGAGGGCAAGGACTGAAAGGGGGGCACGGGTTAAAGCCGAAAATTGGAACAAGCGCTGTAAACAACCAACTACTGGTCAAATTAAAGCTAGGGACATTTCATTAAGAAGCCTTTTTTGTTATATATTTTTTATTCTTGTTACATCCTGACAGCAATCAATAAATCAAATGCTTTGACAAAAAAAAAGGAATCTCATTATCTGTGGCAGTCGCAGGCTTGTAAGTCCCTCCAATCATTTAATAAGCACAGACTGCAAACAATCGAAAACATTTTTTAATAGTTATTCTCTGTATTTTAAAAATGACAGATAATAAAAAAAATAAGTATAACGTGAGTTTTCTTTAAATGTTCTTTAAAGGTGTCTATATTGCCCATCAATTCAATATACAATAAATCACCAGAACTCTAAATATATCTACAAATATATCACTATAGATAAACAAGTTGATGAAAAATAAACAACTAAATATCTGAAAAACAACAACCCAATTTGACAAAAAAACTAATCAGAAGGAGACATTCACAATTGTCAGTTATAGGCCGTGGACTGTGGCAATATGTTTGCGCAAGAAGAATCAAAGGAAGGTGTGATTAGACTTCAATTCAATCCAAATTCATGTTGTGGTGTAAATGCAATGGTATGAGACACACAAGCTTGTCCGTTATGTGCACAAAACCGTCTTGATATGTTGAATTACACTGTTACATACTACAGCCCATTATTGTATTATTACTCTGCGCCTTATTTACGATTGTGCTGAAGGGGCCCCCCAATTAGATCCCATTCAAACCCCCCAGGGTTGCCTCGCCATCTCCCAGAATTGCCCATATTGTTACCCCTCAGACATATGGTCCACTGACCAACACGCCAAGCCTATAGGCTGACATCTGACTTGCCTATTGTTTCTTTTATCAGCAATTTCCAGGTCAGAGATGCAAGGGGTGAATATTATTTGGCCAAAATGTCTCTATCCACGACTAAGTATCAGAATTTAAGGGATTTTAGCAGTCCAAACGAGAAGGCTTTCAAATGTATAGCCTACACTATTGGCTACAATACATCATGTCGCCATTATGAAAAGGATTCCTCAACCCAAACCCCATTTCAACATCCTAGCTTTTCTCTCCCTTTGCAGATATCCACATCGACAATATCTGTCTATTGTGTAACGAATAACCAGTTTTTCTGGTTTCGTCTTTCTTAATGCACACGCATCGAATAATATTTTCGAGACGCCCTGTAGAATATTATGTAAAGAATAGAATAGGCCTATATTCCATTTATTTACACTCAGGATTTCGCGCGTAAAAGACTACAGAGTTCAGAATCTAGTTCGTCTGGAGCACATCTTGATGTCCTTTGATTGGTCAGATTTGAAATCAGTCAGAAATTGGCCGCACCTCCACCCTCCCATTCAACCACTGGTTTTAATGTAACAGTGTGTTTACTACAGGACCAGAGCTCGGCGAACGCCTGTCCATCTAAACTGTGAAGTCTAAATTAAATAGATAACCTCTTAGTTTCACATTAAAGAAGAAAACAGTATAGGAATCCATCATGCCTAAAAGAAAGGTAAGTAAACGACCTGATTACGACGTGCGGATATACTTTTGTCCTTATAAATCCGTAGCGAAATTAGGAAGCCCTCGAGACAACGGTGATTTTTCAAAAAATATGTTATAAATACTTGCGATCTCCGTTTGATAATAACATAGTGGTTATTTTCGTGTTGTTTTTCGCCCAATTGCGATCATTTGTACAATTCCGGAGTGTTATTTCACGGGTTTCCTGAGCAGCACTATAGCTACCAGTCTTGTGTCTGTGCTGAACTGGAATCTCCATGCCTGTGGAACCGCAGCCATGCTTTGCAGCTCCTACACTCTCCATCTCGAACGCAGGTTGTACTGAATACTGTTTTTTAGACGCAATATCGCGCTACGTCTCGTCTATTTGGGATAGAAAAATGGAGGGAGAACTCATTCTTTTTTAATCGTCGCTGTAAAGCCATGAAACAGACGTGTTAATAAAACATTTTCATACGTTTTCTTTGTTCGATTTGCAAGATGACTGCTATGACACCTTCTTATCGCCAGATGGCGTAGTAGAGAGGGATTGTTTTGTGCCCCTCCCCCTGTCAGTGGTAAAGCCGATGCTGTGAAAATGTTTCCGTACTAAATAGGTGCTTCAGCACCAACATGAGTGTGTTCTTTAGTGATAAAGTTGTTCATGGTCCGTGTGATCATACATTAAAACAATTTTCATCATTTTCTGCAGGGAACCGATGGAGAGGTTAAAGGAGAAGTAAGTTGACGTTATTTTTCATTTTTAATTGTGCAGTTTGTACTTTTGTGTTATTGCACAGATATAACCGAAGAGGGCAAGATTGTCGTATCTACATTTATAAGTTCTTTCCACCTGCACTGCTGGTCCACACACATTTCAATTTAACTTTAAATTATTTTTCTTCATCTACAGCCCCAGAGAAGATCTGCCAGGTTATCGGCTGTAAGCGTAAGTTTATGCCTGTTGTGCCTTTTTTTTTTTTTTTTTAACTGTCATGCTTTTCATTAAGTTACTTAAAGTTAGCGTAATGCCTCTTGACATGAATATTTCACGGAAATTGTATTTTAGTTGATTGTAAAACAAATAATGAAGTCAGTGAATATGAAGTGGCAATACATGTGACCATGGTAAATGTTTCCGTTTTTTTTTTAATGAAACTAATATTTGTAATTTCTTGAGCAGAAACCAGCTCCTGCGAAACCAGAACCGAAACCAAAAAAGACAGTGAAGGTAAAAAAAAAAAATCAAGTTGTTGTTGTTATTTTCTGATTATTTTCTTTCTCTGAGTTTTAACAATGTCTAGAAGAGTTACGAGGCTTTTGTAATCTATTAATCAAAAAGAAAAAATACACAGCATATCCGGTGCTCTCAAAGAACAAGCACAAATAATTGGATTTTTTTAAATATAACAGAACACATACTGAGGGTCTTTTTGAGTACACTTTGTTTTCTTCCAACAGAAAGATAAAGAGGTGAACGACAAAAAAGAGGAGAAAAAGAAGGCAAAGGCTGAGGTGCCTAAAGAAGATGACAAGTCGGAAAATGGGGAGACCAAGACTAATGAGGTATATTTCGTAACCAGGAAACACTGTAAACGTGATGAACACAACACTCTTTGGAGTCATGATAGAATACCACCCCTAATTTACATATGCCAGAGAGCATCACAACACTTCCTGATAAGATTGTTTACTGGATATGTGCACTTGACTTACAGCATATTATAGCATCATACATGCATGTTAGTGAAGCTCACTGTTATCACCGCAGTAAGTCCAAATCAATGGAATGCAAAACAAGCCACAAATGTTATAGGGGATACTTTGTCTTGCCATCAGTAAAAAAAAAGGTCCTGTTACATCTTGTGCCTCCTGAAGGGCCACAAGTGGGGTTTACTCCATACCACTTGACTTACTTTTCAATACAACTCCTGTCCCTCACAAGCTTGGTGTGGCCAGACATACACTGACTGTGTGATTAGTGAAAACTGGGGAGCAATAGGCGGACAGAGCTAGGTTTATCCCTAACTCCGGGGTCACCAACCTTTTTGAAACTAAGAGCTACTTCAAGGGTACTGAGTTGTACGAAGGGTTACTTGTCTGATACTGACTAACAAAGTTGCACAGATCACAATTCAATTAGTCTCACATCAGATGATAAGAAGCTGAAAGAGTCTTTGTTTAAAGCAGTTGGGTTAGGCCTAGTTGTTAAAGAAGTTCTTCTTGGCCCAACTTCTCCAGTGTTATCATCTGCGAGTAGTGGTTTTAGAACACGCCTTGGGGGCGACTCACGTGGTCCCTGCGTGTGCCTGTGGGCACCGTGTTGTCATCCTCTGCCATAACTGGTGTAGCACTAAATATGTTAGGGGGTTCATTAAAACATGAATCTAGTAATAAAAAGTTATAACTATGTTATTATTAGTAATTTGACTGAGGCACTACGTTGTACTGTGTTTATATCTATCATTGTAAGTGTGTCGTGACTGAGGCACTTCTACCTAAAAAGAGAATGCTTGTGTGATTGCTTTGAATGAACTCTAAACTCTTTGTTTGACTGTTTCTTTCATGTGTCTGTGCAGGACGAGAAGACCCCAGAGGCCGAGCCTGAACCTGAAAAGGAGGACTCGAAGACCGAGTAGCACCACGCCAACCCATTCATCCATCCATCTGTCCATCCGTCCATTCAGGCCCCTACTTCAGCAGCCCCCAGTCTCACCTGGATCCCTGTCCCTCTCCCCCATTTTTTTCTTCACCTTCACCAGAGAAATATTTTTATCAACAATTTTGTAAATACTGGTACAGGTTTTTAGCACAAAACAAAGCTAAATGTGTTCAGCCTCAGTCATATCAGGTGTTTCCATTGCCAGCAAAAGGATGGTGTGAGTTCTTCTGGTGTTTCCTGGGGAGACCACAGTTGTCCCAGTGCATTCATTGCATATATGATCAATGCGGTGTAATGACATGACAAAACTCTGGGCAGTCAGAATTTACGGAAACAAGAAGAAACGTGTCATGAATCTGCAACGGCATACTTTTGTCTGAATTGTTTTTAATATATTGTTAGGTCCTTGTTTGGGAGTTTGTAGCGGGAGTTGGCTGGTGGCTTGGTGGTAGGTGATGGCGTGTTCTCGGTTCACCAGCGCAGTCTGTGCCAGTTTAGTGGTTGTTTATACTCTGGGGTCTGTGCAGTGTTGTTTTTTAATTTGGGGGTTTTGTTTTAATTTCTTTACAAATGAATTGTCTATAAGAAAGAGGAATAATCAAGCATTCTTGGCAGATAACTGAAAAACATTCCAGGCACGGTTTAAAAAGGTGGTCTCCTTCACATTTGAGTAATTATGCAGCTGAATTGATTTGTTAAGACAAATAAAGCTAACAGAACAAATAAATAAACATAAAAAAGATTGTGTGTAATTATGCAGGACATTTTTTGGAATTTAAAAAACACGAACGGCAATTTTTTAACACTGAAAAT
The DNA here is from genome assembly GCF_963457725.1 of Sprattus sprattus. Lineage (NCBI taxonomy): Eukaryota > Metazoa > Chordata > Actinopteri > Clupeiformes > Clupeidae > Sprattus > Sprattus sprattus. The sequence continues at coordinate 69,651,822 of NC_137920.1, forward strand.
TCATCTCTAAAGACCTGGGGTTGTGTGCGTTCCCACTAAAGCTCTGGATGTCTCATAATAAAATGATCATGTACGTTTTCCTCAGTCTGTGTCTCTGTCATAATTGTTTACCCATTGTAATACAAAAGCTGTGATAAACATGCAGGTATGTACTGCTCTAACACTTAAAGCTTGGAAACCTTTTGGAGGGTAATAAATGAACACAATTGAATGGGTATATAAATATGTTTAGCATAACTTTGGATACTGATGCAGCAAAGTAGAAAAAAGCCTGGGTTTCAAATGGTCCAGATGAGTGAATAGTAGCCTATAACCATAAATGTAAAAAAAAAAAGAGTTAAATTAACTACTGTAAGCATTTCACATTATTCCCCCTGTTCCCAAATAAGCACAACTATGACATTCTCCAACATACTCAGACTGCTTATATAATACTACACTTCTTATAGTTTAGGGCACAAGGTTGTTCCCTATCCCGCAGTAGAGGGGTGTTCACCTGTTTGACCTCACGCTTTGCAGCTTTAACTTATTCTCTAGCGGTTTAGCGTGGTAGGCCTACTGCAGACCGTGAATCCTCGACGGTCGAGGGAGGGCGCTAACAAATAAAGGCAGTCAGCGCAGCTTGCGCGAGGCTCTGAGGAAAGGGCCGAACGCTGGGAACAATTAAAGAGATTCAATTGAATTCAACAATTCAGGAGATTACAACCAACTACCAGTAAACCTCACTCCAGTCTAATGACATAACCATGGCAGCCGAACAATGTTCGCAACTTGAAGCCGGTGGGTGTTGTGTTTGTGTATTTCACTTGAACGTTGACATTATACTTTCAGCAGTTAGCTTCAGGAGCTAAGCTAGGCTAATGCTAAAACTGAATGGCTTGATAATGCGTCCTTCTGTTTTCAGAATTGTATTACCTGATCGCCAGATTTCTCCATTCGGGACCGTGCAAAAAATCTGCAAGGGTAGGTTGAGTATTTTTAACACGATGTGACAACGCAGACTTTAGCGTAAACGAAGTGTGGTTTAACTGTTTATTATAGCTAGCTTACCCGCTGTGTGTGTGCATTTCAGATCCTGGTGGAGGAACTGGAAGAGTATGAGGTAAGCTGCGCTTCCTTGCTAGTACATTAGCTAGCTTTATTCTCGCGTTTCATGTGCGCGATATCTGCCGCTTTTCGGCTTTATTGGTGTGTAATATCTAAGCGACAGCTATTAAATTGTGTTAAGAGGGAATATACATGGTATGAGAACCCGACTCTTTCGTTTACCACGCGGCGCTTTTCTCTCCAGTTGGTGCCGAAACGGTGGAGTTGGGATGGGAAACAATATAAGCGAAACTTCGATGACTGGGTGAGTGTAATAACTTTATCGCATCATTGACAGACAAATGCTTACTGTAACTTTTGTTATGAATCGTACCGTTTTGATTTTTGCTTTACGGTATGTTGTTTTGAGGCGGATGTCTTTTACTCGGCCATAACGCTATGGGTCATAAACACGACAGATTTTGTGAAAGGTTAATACTTAAGCAATGTCTTTATAATTAAAAATATTTGGTTTGAAATGTTCCCTTATTGTGTGCGGGCTTAAGAGGAGGGGTTAAATGAGGGCAAACAGAACAAGGAGGGACTGGTGATCCTAGGCGTCACTCAAAGAACCCAACCAATCAAACACCAGTTACTATTTGAGTGAGACTAGGATAAGGCGAAATTTGACTCTGATTGGTCCTAAGTCTGTGTGTGTGTGTGTGTGAGAGTGCGCGTGCACGTGTGTGCGCGCGGGCGGACGGGCGTGCGCGCGCGTGTGTGTGTGTGTGTGTGTGTGTGTGATTGTTTGTGTGCGTGCGTGAGTCTGAGACAGAAGGGGGTGGCAGAGGGCGATCAAATGCAATGTGAAGATACATTGTGAGACCTGATGCAAGCTTTGTACTTGTTCTTTTAAAATTGTACCATTTTTTAAAAAAAAAAAAGAAAAAAAGAAAGTTATTAAACTGAGTTAGAAGTATTCCTGTAGTCCTGTAGAAACCATATCCATCAATCATTGTGTTTTTTTGTGTATTTACAGGTGGCACTGAACCAACATATCCCTGCAGATTATCTGCTGCGTGTGTGTAAACAGGTGGGACCCCTGATTGACCAGCATGTCTCACCAAGTGTTCCTGGAGTCTGCACCTTGCTGGGCACTGGAAAACAATCTCTTCTCCGCACCACAAAAGGTAAGGCGTCAGGCCTGCCAGCAATTTAGTTGCTATCAGAAATTGAAAATCTTTGAAACTTTTTAGCTGTTGAGGGAATATAGGCTGTGCTCTCAAAAACCATGTCATCCACCTGTTTCCACCGGAATCCCGGAGAGGTAAAACTAAACTCAACTGCGTTTAGCCCGTGTCTGAGCGTCTCTGCCAACCCCTTCTGTTCCAATCAAAAGAAAATGTTTCACACTCTTTATCCCCTGTGAATATGTGGTACCTCTGATCTATGTAGTCTAATTTATGTGGGATGGTGCGTCAGCAACATGAACAGAGAGCCAAGTTGTGCTTGGTACATTTTGCTTGGCTGCTTGGTAGTGTCGATTTTTCTATATGATACTGAACATTCCAAATGGCACCACTACTCTTGTGATCACAGCCATTCAACATGTGCTATACATAAGGTGGTTTAGTAGCATGGTGGACTTAATATGCCTTCAGGTAGGATGCAGTAAAGGTGCCGTTATGCTTCTACAACTGTGTTACTGCGTGGTCACGCAGTTGCTTCGACTTTTAAAAGAGGGCAGACTAAACTCCATAGATGGCCGTATTTGTACATAAAAGTAGTTTGTTTGACTTTTTTTTGCTAAGATTTTTTCAAAGTTACTGAGAAATGGACACTGTTCATGGTAAGAACCCTGTTATTGTAACTGAAAAATACGTCTGAGGGGCTAGCATGCCACTACCCACAAGGTAAACAGCGATGGGTTAGCACAATCGCGGCCCTGCTGTCTGCGTGCAGTTGTCGCCTCGTCGGATAGTTACAAAATTTGGAAGGTGCACGCGAAGGTGCGCGTCTGCCTAAAAGGCCAACCATAAATTAGGCTTAAGGGTGAGAAAATAACATTTAATTTTTCTTCATATTTACATTCTTGCTAACGCCACTCCCTCTTCATTCACGCTTTACCTTGCTCGACCACCTCTCTCTCTCTCTCCCTCCCTCCCTTGTTGAGCTGGGGAGGTCGGGCCAACTTTGAATATGTGTTTACAAACAGTAACCAACAAATGCAACCCATTCTGCCTTTAAGGAACCTAACACGGCATCTACCTCTTGTGATTGCCTAGTTCTCACTGTTCTCGTAAAGGCGAGTGGAGTGGTTTTAGGGCAGGTAGTGAAATTTGGCCATAACGATAAATAGAACAGCCCTAAAGTGCGAGACTGTTCTCTTCGTTCGTACCAAAAAGCCTTTTCATTTTTTTTTAAAATCGGATAGTTCACGAACGTAACATCACTACATTTTCCGACTGCTAGATGATCACTGGTGATGATCATCATTTATTCGTTGCACTCACCGCTGCAACGCTTTCGCTGTGCGTGTAAAAGATATGGTTTGTAAGTGTTTAAGGCTTAGATGTTGACTAGGAAAACAAGACTAAACATCTTCTTGCCCCTCATGAAACCCAGCCAAAAAGGTGACAGGAGAGGTGTGAATACGCAGCATATTATCAACATATTTCTGTTTTGGCATCAAAATGCCTCTGAGTGTTCGACATGTGAATTGTAATGTGTCACAGTTGTTCACCAGATTTAGATTAGATTAGATTTTAGACTCGTAATGCATTTATCATTTTCCCTCCCTTCATCTGTCTACATCTTTGTCTCTCTCTCCCTCTGAAACAGATTGTAACACAGTATGGAGCACTTCCACGGTGGCTGCACTACACAGGGGACGGCCACCAGAACCTCCAGTCAGTGCGGAGAGGCCGCCAAACATCGGTAAGCTTTTCCCATGGAGCACCTGTATCCATAGCAATGAGAAAGACCTCCAACCCACACATCTGTTCAGGGATTATGATCAAATGTCTCTTGCATGTATACACAATACCGTGACTGCATTGTTGTAAGAACTAGAGCAGACATTATACTGTATATCAGATTTAGTTTAGTTACCCCGTTAAAAAAAAAAAAAGTCCCTCCTGGGGTTCCATAGCACTAATTGCACTCTCTTTATCTAGCATCTATCATGGGTGCTCGTCAGACTGCAGGCGTTGCTCGTTTTGGGCACGCCTTCCCTGTCTCGACCTATCAGCACATGAAGATGCACCGGCGAATCCTGGGTCATCTCTCCTCAGTTTATTGTGTGACGTTTGATCGCACTGGACGACGCATCTTCACAGTAAGGAGTTTGTTTATCTCAGTGTGTGTGTGTGTGTGTGTGTGTGTGTGTGTGTGTGTCAAATCTAGTTAAGTTTTATTCATTAAGTCTGATAATCGTTTAAAGGAACAAAAAGTTCAGTTCACTATTCTGTTTCGGGGAAATATTCAAAGTAACAGTTGTAAACCACAAACTCAAGCGTAAGATATAAAAAAAAAAACGTATTGTGATGCTGGAAAGATATGGTGATACCTGTCAAGGCGAATATAAGGCTGCTAATGATTTTAGTAATGCCTTGTTTAACATCTCTGGTATTATACACACAGTGATTGTGTTCCAAAAGTGGCGACTCAAGGTTTTTGAGGGAGGATTGCAGTAGTTAGTGTTGTTGTCATTAAAGTTTAGTGCTAGTTTTATTTCTCCTTGAGCTTGGTGTGCTCCTTGAATGAGAATGAAAGGAAGCGTGTAAGGTGAAGGCCAGAGAGGACTGATACGGGCTGTCCTCACTCTGTTCAGGGTTCTGACGACTGTCTGGTGAAGATCTGGGCGACAGACGACGGCCGTCTCCTAGCAACTCTCCGTGGCCACGCGGCGGAAATCTCGGACATGACGGTCAACCACGAGAACACTCTCCTCGCCTCTGCCAGCTGTGACAAAATCATCCGCGTGTGGTGTCTGAGGACCTGCGCTCCCATCACCGTCCTCCAGGGGCACGCCGCCTCCATCACATCCATACAGGTCTCCACTGCCAATCAATGCTTTATGTTTACATTCGAAAACATCACGTCCATACAGGTCTCCACTACCAATGATGGCTTTATGTTTACATTCGAAAACATCACATCCATACAGGTCTCCACTACCAATGATGGCTTTATGTCTACATTCGAAAACATCACATCCATACAGGTCTCCACTACCAATGATGGCTTTATGTTTACATTCGAAAACATCACATCCATACAGGTCTCCACTACCAATGATGGCTTTATGTTTACATTCGAAAACATCACATCCATACAGGTCTCCACTACCAATGATGGCTTTATGTTTACATTCGAAAAAGGGTGTGCGTTGTCAAAAAATCTTAAGGAGGGGAGCACTGTAGCTCACACAGTAGCCTCGACCACATTCAGGCTTGAAGCTCGAGGAGGTCACGGGTTCGAATCCGGCCCGGTGCCATTTCTCCTGTCCACTCCCCACCTCTTCTCCCTCTCATTTCCTGTCCAACTCTGCACTGATCTATCCATGATTAAAGGCATAAAAGGCCAAAAACAAATCTTTAAAAAAATAAAAAAAATCCTAAGGAAAAGAAATAAAGCAGTAATGGAAACGTTTTGTTTTTGAACCAAACTTCATCCCCCAAGCACCACACAGAGCATGACGTCCTTTTGTTCCAAACTCGTCATATCTCTACTTCTCTCTCTACCACATCCAGTTCTCCCCGGCAGTCACAGGCTCTGCTCGAGTGCTGGCATCCACCGGTGCAGATGGCATGGTGTGTTTCTGGCAATGGAACGCCCTCACCATGAAGTTCAGGTGAGTGCGATTCTGCATGGAATTTGAATTGTGTTGCATCAGCTCTTGGTATCTGTGTGTGTAGTGTGTGTGTGGGGGAAGCTTGAGAGTGGATGATAATGTTCTCTCACTGCTGGTGTGTGTGTGTTGTGTAGTGACCGTCCAGTGAAGTTCATTGAGCGTTCACGCCCAGGTGTCCAGATCTCTTGCTGCTCCTTCAGTTGCGGTAAGTGTGGCTGGTCTGTCCTACTCCACCTTAGTCACACACACACACACACACACGTGCGCGCTTGCTTATTGTCTTACTCACCGCTCAGTGGGGGAAGGATTGTGAAACTACAGGCTTACTACAAAAAGAGCAAAGCTGAAGGCTAAAAGCAGCTAGGCCTCATTTTCTAATTCCCCATTCGAGGTGCTACAGAGCTTGCATGCTTTTCATATCGAATTGGCTCTATGAGATTGCATCTGTTAAAGTAACACTATGCAACAATTGGACACTTTTTGAGTTATGGTTTTGACAGCATATGGTCATGTGAAGGACCAATGAACACCTGTGTCTTCCCCACTAGCCACCCAAGATATGCCCTATGTAGTTCTGTGTAACGGGCTCAAACCCCCTGCAATGGAAGAAAAGCTTTCACACGCATGACATTGCCAGCTATACTGCCAAAAGACACCAGTTAGTGTGTTGGCAAGCTTCTATTAGTGTCAGCTGGGCTGTTGGTGGTGTTTGCAAGGTTTTTGCATGTTAGCCTTACAAGTTTTGGAACAGAACTCCGTATTGCTATTTTAACATAAAACTAAATAACAGTGGAATTAGACCAACACAATGGTTATGTGTTCCTTCAATAATACAGTCTTACATGGCCAACTAGCTGGGAACTTTGAGATGCATATGGTCAGGATCACAGTTAGATGGTTAGTGTTCAGGCATCTACTTGTCAAGCCATGTTGCAACAGGTCAGCCCCACAAGTATCATTGCTACAGCAGCTTGAGAATTTAATTTCAGTGTCCATACATGTTTTTAGTGTTCAATGACCTGATGCATTGACTTTCTCTCTTTATCCTCATTTTGATTGACAGGTGGGATGTTCCTGGCCACGGGAAGCACAGATCATGTGATCAGAGTGTACTACTTAGGCTCTGAAACACCCATGAAGCTCTCTGAGCTGGATGCTCACACGGTGAGACCGCACAGCCAGTTAGGATGAAGTTGGAGACTGGGGAGAATTTGTGTTATACATGGTTTCTATGACAACGAGGGAAGAAATTCCATCTCTCTCTCTCTCTCTCATCATTCAACTCCATCTGTTTTGTCTTTCCAGGATAAGGTCCTTGCCGTGCAGTTCAGCAACAACAGCGATGGGTATGTTCTGAATTTTCTGTCAGACTGAGCACCCTGTAGGCTAGCCATAGTCACAGCAGTGAGTGGTACTGAGTGATTTCCCTCTGATTTCTCTGCGTTGCCAGCCTTAGGTTTGTGAGTGGCAGCCGTGATGGCACAGCTCGGATCTGGCAGTACCAGCAGCAGGAGTGGAAGAGCATCTGCCTGGACATGAGCGCCCGTCTGCCAGGGTGAGAGACTGTCCCGTCACTGGGGGGCATCGAAAAAGTCCTTTTTGTTTATTTGTGCACATATTTATATTGTTGTTCATACACACACATGCATTCAATTAACCTTGGAGCAGACTTTAGTGATTGGTTGGAGTATTTTGGCTTTTGTGAAAAGGATGGGTTTCAGTTTTGCATGGCTAGGTAGACCGGTTGCACAAATAAGACAGGTGAGATTAAATGAAACTATCTGGGTTAAACTTCGTCAGGTTAAATATAACAGTCAAGTGAAGCATACATTGATCTATGTGCATTTTGATTAGTGTGTGTGTATATATATATATATATATATATATATATATATATATATATATATATATGCGAAGGCAGATTCCCTAAAACAACAGGTTAATGTATCCTGATGTATGGATGAGGAGGAAAAAAAGAAACTGTTCATAAATGGAAACCTTGCCTAAATCCAGAGGTCTTTGTCATTGTTTGCGTGTCTTAAACAGGAGTGCAGTAGTGTCAGGAGAGGACAAGACGACCAAACTGGTTGTCACAATGGTTGCCTGGGACCGCAGTGACCGAATGGTTGTCACTGCTGTTTCTAACTGCCTGCTGAAAGTGTGGAATTCCAACAGTGGCCAACTGCTACACGTTTTGTCGGTAAGTGTGTATGGGTGAGGGGGGGGGGGGGGTTAAATACTGTTAAATGAAAGGGTCTTTGCTAGAAGCCGAAGGTTTTTACAATCTTTGGTTATTTGTTGGGTTGTTTGGTCTGACTGGCTCACTTCTTTCACAGGGTCATGATGACGAGGTGTTTGTGTTGGAAGCCCACCCGTTCGACTCGCGGATCATGCTCTCTGCTGGGCACGACGGGAACATCTTTGTCTGGGACCTCAGCAGAGGAACCAAGATCCGAAACTTCTTTAACATGGTACAGTGCTTGAGTTTTTTTTACAGGCACACACACAGGAGTGGGGACAATACAATCTGCAGGGTGAACACAAGGTGTAGAGTAACATTTCTCTCCCCCCCCCTCTCACTTTTGTTCTTCCAGATTGAGGGACAAGGCCATGGTGCTGTCTTTGACTGCAAGTTCTCAGCCGATGGTCAACACTTTGCCTGCACAGACTCTCACGGTCACGTGCTCATATTTGGTTTTGGATGCAGTAGGCCGTATGAGAAGGTGAGACACTATTGCATGCTGATTGAAATGAGCGTGTAATTATTTATTTTTATGTTTCTTCATCTTGCTTTGTGTACCTTGAGCTGAAACGCACCATGATGGACCATCATCTCTCTTGTCTCCACCAGATTCCTGACCAGATGTTTTTCCACACGGATTTCCGTCCGCTGATCCGGGACCAGAACAACTACGTGTTAGACGAGCAGACCCAGCAGGCCCCTCACCTCATGCCCCCACCCTTCCTGGTGGATGTCGACGGGAACCCCCACCCCACCCTCTTCCAGAGGCTGGTCCCGGGAAGAGAAAACTGCAAAGAGGATCAGCTCGTCCCCCAGCTAGGCTATATGGCTAACGGTAAGCAAGTCTCTCAGCACCTGCTACCGGATGTCTGCAGACTTCTGTGGTGGATTTGTCTGCGCTACGTGGTGGAATGGCTTGCTTTAAAGAGCACCACCAGCACTTGTGTGGTTAACCAGCTTTTCAGCCGCCTCTATGAACTTGTGTGTTGAGTGTAATAAGCACAGTCAACTAGTTAAAAATACAACGAATGGCTTACTGTTGCAGTATACGTCCAACTAATGCATTTACATCACCACGTGTAACTCCAAGTTAAAGTTCTTGGAGCCTTGGGTCTTGTACCTAAATCTAAACTGACTTAACATTAGCACAACCAAGGTTAAATCTATATGGAGGAAAAGCTGATTGCTGAGTAACCTGTTGGTTGTGTGTAGATAACAGGTTAAATATAACTACAAGAGGAATAGAGGGGTAATGTTCTACTACTAGTATGAGCATTTGAATAGGATCACACCTTCTAAAGTGTGTAGGATGATTCTGTTTGGTGTTTACAGGCGCCTTACAGGTTTTGGTATTTCCCAAACTTTTGTATAGCAATTCTCACAATTTGCAGGCAGTGTAGTGGAGTGATGCGTTGCTAATGTTTATACAGTCCTGTTCCAGCCATGGCACTGGCTCTAACTGCCACTCCGGACTGGATTGCCCAGTATGCTAAGCTAAATTGGTTGAATGGCTCACTGCAATCCATGCGTGACACTGACAAACAAACAGTCAGTATATACACATGCATAGTCAGTATATATACACAAACAGTTTCATTGACAGGGTCTGACTGAACATCCAAGTTGTATCTGTTAAATACTGCTAAGGCTAGATAAGGCACTGCTTGTTATGAACACAGTGGTAAGATATGAGAAATAAGGTCACCAGGATCTTTCTAAAGGTTTTTTGCTCCTGTGAAGTAAAGCTCTGCATGTCCACTGTCCTGTGGCCCAGGTGATGGGGAGGTGGTTGAACAGGTGATTGGCCAGCAGACATCGGAAGAGGAGCAGGAGCAGGAGGAGAGTCCCCTGGATGACCTGATCAGACAGCTGCAGCAGCAGCAGGACGGCCAGCCCAACCCCGCCCAAATGCTGGAAGGTAAGGGGGGGGAGTTATATAACAGCTTACCAAGCTAATGAACAAAACAAAAAAGGAATACACATTTTTTTCCCTGCATTTTGTGTACATCTTTGACTTGCTGTTTGTAATCATGATTAGCTGATTGGCTGATCTCAGTCCTCGTACAGAGAACACACTTGTCATCTCCCCGTTCAACAAGACAATTTCAGTTGCTGCAGACTTCTCGTTCAGAAATCACGTTTGGCTGCATCAGACATCTTCTCAGCTAAGACATGATGTGGTTTGCAGGTGCTGAGGGTGGAGAGGGCTTCCCATCGCCCCCCAACGTGGGTCTCAGACGGAGCGGGCAGGTGGAGGGGGTACGACAGATGCACCACAACGCCCCCCGCAGTCAGATGGCCACCGAGAGAGACCTGCTGGCCTGGAGCAGGAGGGTGATGGTCAGCGAGGTCCCAACCAGCGTGCTCAGGTAAAGGTGGCTTTAGAGTGAAAGGGGATGCCCAGTCTGGTCTTGTCTGTGTGGCTGTAGGCTGTTGAAGCAGGAGCTCAGCTGACTCCACCCATTAAATGAGTTATTGCAAGGCATCATGGGATTCGTAGTTTATATAGGTAGTTATACATTAGTTGGTTAAAAAAAACTTAAAAAGCATGGTTTCAGGCACACCATTGCTAGTAATTTAAGCAACCACATGTGTTTAGCCTAACAAGTTACCAGATTTAAAAGAATATTGCAGCTAAGAATATGGGGAACACCTGGTATTAACACCTACCACCACCTATGGCTCCAGAGTGGCATAGTGTTAAAAGCGTGCCAAGATCATCAAGCAAGTATGAGAAAACAGCACAGATCTGTCATCTGATCTGACATCTGTTAGGTGGAAGATGAAATGACTTGACCAACACCCAAAGCCCTGCTCTTCCCATCTCCCTCTGAGTTTAAGAGAGTATTGGACTCACATGAGTCTTAGTTCATCAGTTACCGGGGGGAAGATTACTCTTATAATGGAGGACTCTCCACCATGAGTATTTAAAAATTTGTTTTTGGCCTTTTATGCCTTTAATGGATAGATCAGTGCAGAGTTGGACAGGAAATTATTGGGAGAAGAGGTGGGGAGTGGACAGGAGAAATGGCATCGGGCTGGATTCGAACCCCTGACCTCCTTGAGCTTCAAGCCTGAATGTGGTCGAGGCTCTGTGTGAGCTACAGTGCCCCCCCTCCATGAGTATTTAGAGGGGTGGGACTGTAAACGACAAGGAGCGAATGTGTTGGACATTTGTTTCATGTGACTTATATAAAATGTTGTATGTGTATTAGCCACACAATTCAGTGCCACATAAACAAATTATCTTGGTCCTTGTGATTTAGAGTGTTTTACAGTGATGCTCTAGACATTATAGAGTACATCAGTCACTTGTTAATTATGTGTCCCTCTGTATGTGGTTGGCTGACGTCTGTGTGTGTGTCTTGTGTTTCAGGGGGATGGCGCAGAGCAGGCAGGCCAAAGGAGAGGGCGAGCGCACCTTATACAACATGGAGAACAGGAGGAAGCCTGTTCAGAGTGCCACACGAGTGAGTGAGAATGTTAGCTATGCTGCTAATACACTGCACTGAGTGTGACATCCACCCCCAACAGCCCAGGCCACGCTGACCTCTCTCTCTCTTTCTCTCTCTTTCTCTCTCTTTCTCTCTCTCTCTCTCTCTCTCTTTTGGTGTGTGTGTGTGTCCCAGGCGGAGCCAGAGTACATGTCGTTGCGGTCGCTACGGCGGACCCAGCGCAAGAAGAAGCAGGAGCAGCGGCACTCCTACCAAACCCGCTCCGCACGGGACCGCCGTGCTGCTCGCCGCAGCTCCGTCCTCGGATCACCGCACGGGTCCGACTCGGACAGCGAGGCAGAGGTAAAGCAGGTGGCCCGAGTTAACCGAGGCCCTTAAAAGTTTGAAAGAAATAGTTTTTAGGTTTTTTTTTCTCACAATCATAATTTTGTGAAAATACTGCAAAATCACACGCTGCCCTGCAACCCGACTGCAAAGTACAGCAGTTATGATCTGGTTTTGCATGAGCGTGTGTTGGTTTAAGTGTGTGTGTGTGTGTGTGTGTGTGTGTGTGTGTGTGTGTGTGTGTGTGTGTGTGTGTGTGTGTGTGTGTGTGTGTGTGTTGAAGCAGATGGAAGAGGAGCAGGTGGATGCCAGTGAAGCTTCGTCAGATGGAGAAGCTCGTTGGAAGAGTGACAGCAGCTCCAGGTCTGTTGGTTTCCAGTAAAAAAAACATGACCTCCTAAGCCAACCATGCTGCCTCACTATCCTTAATGAATGAACTGGTTTTGGTGATCGATTTGCTGAGTAGTTGCATCTGGTGTGAGGATCAATAATAATAATTGAAGCTCAATTCACTGTTTGGGTTTTTTTTTGTCCTCCACCCTCTCTACAGTGACTCGTCAAGCGAGTACTCTGATTGGACAGCTGATGCAGGGATCAACCTCCAGCCTCCGAAGCGGTCCACCAGGCGGCGGGTTCCTGCCCCAGGAAGCAGCAGCTCTGAGAACGAGGGAGAGGCCCAGGGCGAGGGTGAAGAGGAGGAGGAGGAGAGGAAGAAAAAGAAAGAGGCTGAAAAGAAGAAGAAACCAAAACAACCTAAACAAAAGGTCTGACACTTCCTGTCTTCCGTGATGAATGAAATCAAGGCATTATTAATACATTAGTATTATATATTTTTTTTATAATGTGTATATCCGTATCATACTGTGTCTACTTCCACATTGTATGGCATGAAAAAAAATATTTGAAATAGTTGTTGCTTAAAAAGGCCGGTTGGCAGTTTACCGAAACAACCAAATGCAGTGCCTGACTGACACTAAACACACTATGCTGATTATTGGTGTCTAATGTTGAGACGTGTGTGTGTGTGTGTGTGTGTGTGTGTGTGTGTGTGTGTCTGTGTGTGTTCAGCCCGGGTCTGGCAGTGCAGGTGCAGAGTGGATCCCGCCATCCTGGATCACAGACACCATGCCCCGCCGCCTGCCTTTCGTGCCTCAGATGGGAGATGAGGTACAGAGTTTAAACCCTGAAAGCGTAGATTCACCTGAGGTGTAAGAGTCGACCGTCTTTGCAGCCATTTGTAGGGGTCAAAAATACATGCTCTTGATTTGGCTCCAACAGGCATCTGAATTCTTTTTTTCTTCTCTCTCTCTCTCTCTCTCTCTCTCTCTCTCTCTCTCTCTCTCTCTCTCTCTCTCTTACCTGTCCTTGTAGCTCATCTACTTCCGTCAAGGTCACGAGGCGTACGTACGTGCAGTACGTAGGGCCAAAGCCTACAACATCAACCATCTGAAACAGCCCTGGAACAAACTGGATCTCAGGGTAAAATGGCCACCTCTGGCAAACTGACCTCTACTTATCTACCTATACACCACTGCACATTATTTTCATGCATTAATGGTGTCCCCTCTTGTTTGCTTTATTGGGGCGTTCCGTTTGCAGGATCAAGAGGTGGTGAAGGTGATTGGTATTAAATATGAGGTGGGCCCGCCCACTCTCTGCTGCCTCAAACTGGCCTTCCTAGACGCACTCTCAGGGAAGATGACTAACGAGTCTTTCATTCTAAAGTGAGATTCTGCATGCATACACACACACACACACACTCTTTCTCACACACACACACACACACACACACACACACACACACACAAGTACAAAAAAGGCTTGTTACATCCTCTGCCCTTCTTGAGAAACATTGAGAACAGCAGGTGTGAGGGTCACCTCACTAGTCTTCTTACTTAAAGGGACTGAATGCAACAATTTTCCACTTTTCGAGGCACATTTTCATAAGCAACTAGTGCTGGGATCGCGTTCCAATTCATTTCCATGGTAAATAGTCATGTGCAGTACATATAAACACACCTGCAGTTCTAGGCTATTTACTCTTCATTTCTGGTGTCAAAAGGCATGAGTTGGCATGCTAGCGAGCCCTCTGCAAGCTCACTGAGCTCTCCGTTTCTGTCCTGCAGGTATCATGACATGCCTGATGTCATTGACTTTTTGGTGCTACAGCAGTTTTACAACGAGGCAAAAGAACGCAACTGGCAGCCTGGTAAGTTAGTTAGCAATAAACTCTGAAGCTATTGTGCCTCTTCATCCCATGCATGTGTTGTTGTTATTCAGAGGCCTTCGTGTTGTGTGTACGATCAGAGTCCAGGTTCCGTAGCATCATAGACGACGCGTGGTGGTTTGGATCAGTGGAAAGCCAACAGCCGCTCGAACCAGAGTACCCGGATAGCCTTTTCCAGTGCTATGACATCAGGTACGCTTGTGTGGTGGATTGTCTGTGCTGAATGTGGTGCTGGTCTGTTTACATTTATATATATTTAGTCCAGAAATTATAGAGGTTAATCATTACAGTGTAATGTCCAGTATAAAGTATATTTGTGGGGGGTTACTGTAGCTCACACAGTAGCCTCGACCACATACGGGCTTGACGCCCATGGAGGACACGGGTTCGAATCCGGCCCGATGTCATTTCTCCAGTACACTCCCCACTTCTTCCCCATCCCATTTCCTGTCCCACTCTTCACTTACCTATCAATTAAAGGCATGAAAAAAGCCAAAAACAAATCTTTAAAAAAAAAAAAAAGTATATTAGTGGTATCTAAGGTCTTGACAAGAGGACAAAAGTTGAATATCAGAATGCTAATACAGAATGTGTTCAATAGGTGGGACAATGGAGAAACGGAGAAAATGAGTCCGTGGGATCTGGAGCCGATACCTGAAGAAGGTAGCGCAGAGTACAGTGAGCTTCACCATACGGTCCTTTGATATTGAAAGCCTCGTAAGTGACCAGATGTTTTCTCTTTGCCGGTCTAGCGGAGATCCCTGAGGAGTTTGGAGATTGTGTCCAAGTGACGGAGGCGGAGTTTCAGTCTCTCCTTTATAAGCCCCAGGAAGGAGAGTGGGCGGCACAAACTCGCGATGAGGACTGTGAACGCGTGATCCAAGCCATCGACCAGCTGCTCTCTTTGGGTATGGGGGGCACACAGCATCACAGGCCTAGACAACAGCATGATGGGGGGGGGGGAAACCTGTAGGGATCCACGTTACTCACATTTGATTGAACTTAAAGGCAACATCACTCGCCCTAGTTAACGTTTAAAACCTGAAACCATTGAGGCGGCGATATGTTGATAGGCCTGACTTGTCTTTTTAACCCGCATTTGCTTGGCTGCTTTCAGATGTGGCGCAGGAGTTTAAAAGTCCTGTGGATCTGAAGGATTATCCACTCTACTGCTCTGTGGTGTCCTACCCTACTGACCTCTGGACTATTCGACAGCGCCTCAGGAACCGCTTCTACAGGTAGCGCTCTCTCGCTCTGGCTCCAAAGCCTTCTGCTGTGAGCTCAGTTTTATCTGGGATTAGAGAACAGACAAAGTGAATGTATGAATGTAATGTCTGGTTCTACCAGGTTAGGGCTTTCTCACACAGCCAAGACAGAGTGATTTATACATTTTTTTCACAAAGCTTCTTAACCCACTTCTCTGTATATTTGTCAATGCAAGAAATGTCCCCCTCCATGTCTAAGAACTTTCTATTGTGGTCACATTCGAGTTAACCTCTGCTGTCTGTGTAGGAGAATTTCTGCTCTCATGTGGGAAGTGCGTTACATCGAACACAACGCGCGCATCTTCAACGAGCCACAGAGTCCCATCGTCACTGCCGCCAAGACAGTCACTGACGTGCTGCTGCGCTTCATCGGGTACAAACCACCAGAAACTCACTCACTCACTCACTCTCACACACTCTCCCTTACTCACACTCACTCACCCACTCACACTCACCCTAATGTTAGTTTGCATTCGGCCCATCAAATACAAATGCACAACTCTCCATCTTTTACCCTCTCTTAATTGCCAACACTACCAACGATAAGAAAAGCCTCAGAGAAATAGAATTCATGTTTCAATGTGATGCCTTTCACACAGTTGCTCTGAAAGTGATGACTCACGATATCGTCCTTTATGTCGTTGTTATTATTATAATACTTGAGGTGTGGACGTTGCTGCTTTAATGTGCTAGAGCGACATTTAAAAAACTATCATTATAGTTATCATCGGCAGTGTAGACGGGTCTTTGAGTGGCTCGTGGTAATGACACTGTAGTGTTGTATATGTTTGTGTTCCAGGGATCAGAGCTGTGTAGACATAGTAGAGCTTCACCACAGGATGAAGACAGAGCTGAGCAGTGTTGAAGATGAGGTGAGCGCTTCTGTTTTAGAGAGCATTATGCAGTCTGAGAAATAATGTCTTTCATCTTTTTGGTGCTGAAACAGCTTCCCTCAGTTGCTCATTTGAGTGCGTGTTTCTTTTGTGTCATAGAATGATGTTGACTCCGACACCCCGGGGACATCCACTGGTCAGCAAGTGAGTTGACTCGTGTGAATATTGGTTTTTGTATGACCGTGAAGGCTAATGTAGGGTTTATTTTTTTTTTAAAGCCTGAATTCATCTATAGGCTATGGATCAAGGCCCAAGGAGGGCTGGACTTGAATTGACATGGAATAGCCCAATGGACTATATGGGAATATGTGGGATATGCGTTGGTGTTCATGTGTTTCTGGTCTTCAGAAGCGAGGGGTAGTGCTGGACATCAATGCGTGGAGGGTACCCTGTAAAGATCTCCTGCGCAGGATGATTGACAGCCCCGATTCCGAGCCGTTCCGACAGCCCGTTGACCTCTTTGAGTATCCGGTAACTCCCATTCCTCCTAATATTTCTGTAGTTGAAACATAAGTTGTAGGTGTTGTTTGCGTGGCTATATAAATAACATGAATACTCAGTGGTCTACATGTAATTTTTCCATGCTTACAGGATTATCGGGGTATTATTGACACTCCAATGGATTTATCAACCGTGTTAGAGACGCTATCTGGAGATAACTATGAAAATCCCTCAGAGTTTGCCAAAGACATCCGTCTGATTTTCAGTAATTCCAAGGCATACACTCCAAACAAAAAGTCAAGGGTGAGTCCTTCTTTTGAAAAAGAAATCCTGACGTTTGCCTTGTAAGATCATATTCCAAGTGGCTTCATTAGTGATCCCAAGAGTGAGAGGTGATCAGTCACATTTTCTGTCATTTCACAGATTTTCAGTATGACTTTGAGTCTGTCCGCATTCTTCGAGAGGCAGATCATCGCCATAATCTCAGATTTTAAATCTGCAGTACAAAGCCAAAGGAGGACTCACCAGAGAATGAACAACAGCAAAAGGTTACAGGACTCCCCACCAGTCAGGTATGCTGACGGAACATTTACATTTTTATTTATTAAAAAATTCCTTGTTAGCAAAATGCAGTTGGTTAATATACGTATGTATGTCAATTCATATTAACTTCATATGAACTTATTCCTGCTTAGCCCCAAAGGGAAAAACAAGTCCGGGAAGAAACCAAAAACACAGCAGAGATCCAGAAGCCGCACACGCAAAGTGTCGCAAGGTATGAGCTGTCTGTTACAATCCAGTCCA
This sequence comes from Sprattus sprattus, assembly GCF_963457725.1. Taxonomy (NCBI): domain Eukaryota; kingdom Metazoa; phylum Chordata; class Actinopteri; order Clupeiformes; family Clupeidae; genus Sprattus; species Sprattus sprattus. The sequence goes on from NC_137920.1 coordinate 69,669,354, forward strand.
ACACAGTGTCCTTTTTTGTTATGTCTCTGAGACTTCATCTAAGATACAAATGTCTCCACAGCCTCAGAATCCCAAGAAGTGGAAGTGGATGTGGATGAAGACAGTCAGCCCTCAACTTCAACCTCATCTTCCTCATCATCCTCCTCCTCCTCAGGGCAAATAGTAGCCAACAGATTAATGCGCAGCCGAGCTTTACCTTCCAAAACCTCTGGTATATAAACCTCTGCATACATAGACAAGACACACACATTTCTTTTTAATACAAAAATATTATGACATTTAAACAGTTTACAAGCACAGTGCCACGTTGTTCTGGCATACCCATGTCTGTATCAATACAGAAGTACAAAAGTTAAGTGAGCGGCAATGGAAGTACTTGGTTCTGTGTCGTATCTGCTGAGCCTATCAATGCGTCAATGGGTGGTCATTAATGCCTATATGTGTGTGTCTTGTGTTTTCCAGAACTATGTAATGGGCCAACAGTCAACGGCAGCCGTCAGTCACACAGACGAGGCACTTCGCGCACCGCCACAAAAGAAATGCCCGCATCTGTAAGTTCGTCGTCATCTTCCTCGTCATCATCGTCTTCCTCCTCTTCGTCATCGTCCTCCTCTTCCTCCTCATCGGAAAGCGGAGACAGCGACGTGGAGGTGGGGCAGTTCTTGGATGGTGGCGACCACGACTACAGTAAAGCGCCATGCCTTTCCCATAGGGACAAGGGTAAGGTAGCCACTATCGCTAAGAGAAAACTGAAGGGGGGCGAAACGGAGGGGCCGGTGAAAAGACTGCGGAGAGACGAAAAGGTCGAGCAGCCAGAAGAGGAGGAGGAGGAGGAGGAAGAGGAGGAGGAAGAAGAAGTGGAGGAGAAAGTGGAGGTTGAGGAACAGTCCGAAGAGGAGGAGGAGGAGCAGGAAGAAGAGGAATTGGAGGAGAAAGAAGAAGAAGAAGAAGACGACGACGACGAGGAGGGGGAAGACGGCGAGGAGGGGGAGCAGAGAGGAGAAGGAGCGCCAGGGACGACTGCAGGCCTGAGGTCAAGCCGGCGAGCAGCGAAACTGGCCCGGGTCAACACGCGTAACCAGGGCCGACGGACTGTCCTGTACAACGACGAATCTGAAGAGGAGGGGGCTGCGGCAGACCCGCTCAATCTGGGCATGTCCCGGTCAGGCCGCGTGCGGCGCATGACGGAGCGGGCCCGGGTCAGTCACCTCATGGGCTGGACGCACTGACCTCAGGAACTCAGTCCCCCGGCCCTCCTATCAGACTCACTCAAACCAATACTGCAGGGATTTTGACTTTTTATCATTTTTGTATTATGTTTTAAAAGATTTTGTATAGTTTATTTTTTTATTGTAATTTTTCTTTTTTTTTATTTTGATTTGTGTAGGAGTGTATGTTTACGGACAGTGGTGCTCTTTCTATCTCTCTTTCTCCCCTCCCCTCTTTTTCCTCTCCCCTCCACTTCTCTCTCTCTCTCTCTCTCTCTCTCTCTCTCTCTCTCTCTCTGTCCTTTTACTCTTTATTTCTCTTTCATATCCCTCCCCCCCCCCCCATCTTTTTCTCTTCACGTCTGTTTGTCTGTGTGCGTGTCGTACTTCCAAGGAAGCCTCTTGGTAACAATCTTTCCAATAATCAACCACCTCAGCCTTACTCTGCTCCAGGGCCTTAAATGATCTCACTCGCATTACATCCCCTCTCCTCAGCTCTTCCTCCTCTCCCCGTCCCTCACAGACTCTGGCTAGCTGTGGAGACCCAACATGGTGCTGTTCCATTCACTCTCAAATCAATATAGTACATTAACTTTTAACAGTACAGTTTGAGAGCCCCTCATGTGGAGATGGTGCTGCTTTATTTCCCCTTCCACTGGACAGTCTGTTCTCCGAGTCTTCGATGAAATACCCCCTCTTACCCCGTAGTCACCAGGGGCTTGTACATCTTAGAGGTACCTAATAGGAGATGGGTAGGCGCATGTGCTAAGGTCTGTGGTCTGCTGGTTTGCCTCTGGCTTGGTTTGGAGCTGTAAACTCATGGGGAGCGCTGACCCATCTCTGTCTCTTCTCTCTCTCGTTTTCTATCTCTCTTTCTCTCTCTCTCTTTCCACACACCATACTGAAGACTGTTTTGAGACCACCACAAAAATATTTATATTTTTTACACTGTTTTATGATGGACTTTTGCTGTTGCTTCCTAATAGTAGTACACATTTTGCACATGGTAAGAAACGTCTTCAGGCAGCGGATCTGTGGATGCGTGGGATTCCATCGACCAGCTTCGTGCTTCCTCATTGGTCGAGATTCATCTGTTCCAACACCACAAAGCCATCTGAAGAGCAAAGACTTTCTGACGGTGATCAACTATAGCCTGTTCAGCTTGGAGCTTTACTTTTCTGCCTCCAGCGATTCCAAGAACAATCATCTATGGTGCCAATCTCTGGACTCTGGTGTGATTTTTGAATCTGAACTGTAGCCTGATTGGTAGTGTGCAGTGGGTTGATTGGGTAGACATTTTTGTGTTTTTTCTTTTAGTTCCTCTGTGGTCTTGATTAAGGCCTCACACCAGATGCACAGAACCTGCTCTGAAGAGAGGATGAAGGGTTAAACTGTTCTGGTATTGTAGCAAGTGTCGCCTTGAGCAGATAACGGGTTTTTACTAATGTCATCTCTTTACACACGTGTCTTTCATATGTCTCTTAAATGTACACTCTCCAAGCTGTGGTCTTGATTTTGTACGTTGCAAATGATCTGTTTCCATCAGCTCCTCCCGAGTTTTCACATTACCTCCTCTCTTCCTCCATGGGTGGGAGGCTTGGGACTCCACCAAATGTCAATCCATTAAAATGGAGCACAAATGTATGAACATCCAATCAGCATTAATGTGAAATGTATGTTTCCAGTCTCTTTTTCAGGGACTCTGTGTTAATAGACTGAGTGGTACAAGAGCCACTGTTAATATGATGATGATGTTTTATAGGTGTAATAAGCTCATGTGACTTGTTTTTTTTTCTACACAGTTTTGGTTGTGTTTTTATTTTGATTAAAGTATACAAGAATTAACTTTACATTTTCATGTCACCTCTACATATTTTCTGTCAGAAAGGGGGGGTGAAATATCCAGCATCTATTGTAACGATCTGTAATTCGTTTGAAATTGACACATTAAGCAATTATTTTGATAAACTAGTTAGGTTTGGCTGTCTGTAAGACTTACTGCTGAAAAGACATATATAGTGGGAAATATAACATGCTAAGCCTACTAAAGGCTTGAATGAGGAGGGTACATCGAGAATCTTTGGAGAATGACATCATCAAAAATTGTACTTCAGAACATGTGATCATGACGTATAATTTGCTCAGTCCAACACGGAAGTATTTGCATGCAATACACAGCCACTGAGGACCACCAAGAGGACTGAAAACAAATCGAAATTTTTGTCTCTGAAAGTCTAGAAACCGCTTCAAAGAAAGATTCAACATGCCGAACTTGGATAGTATCCTTTCCTAAGATTAGGTTACATGAAAGACAAGATGAAACTGAATGTTGTGGCCAGGTGAAATGATGGATAAATGTGTCGTGAGTGACGCATCGGCGAGATTCTTTTGGTAACTTCATTTGAGCAAATTGTTTATATGTTACATCACAGCTTACAACGGAATAATGTCGGCAATAGCCCAATGTCTTTTAATTATAACATGTAGCTGAATTCAGTGCCCATCTAGAGTTGGTGATTAGACTCGGAGGAAGTAAACTTTTTTGTTGTTCATTTTGATGAGCGTGTAATGATTGTCGTGTCTTTAATTAGTCTAATATAATTCTGATTAGGATGAGGCAATGAGTTTTAGACTTCTTATCATTTCTAATTTGTAAATAGTTGTATCGAGCTAGCTTAGCATATTTTGGTCTGTAGTGTTGGGCCCAGTTTTTTTCCGAAAACACTTCCGCACTGAACTGTGACGTATGTGTCCAGAGTCGCGTTACCGGTTAAGTAACTAACTTAACTTAAATTACTGCAGTCTGGTAAGTCATCTGGGCAAAGCCACTAATTTAATGAAAAATGTCAATACATTTTCTAGAAGCTAGCCAATGCTGTTGGTAGGCCCTACAGAAGACAAAATATACTTAACGTTACTCCAGAACATCTGTTCAACCTAAAGTTTGCTGCCAAAGAGCTACAGCGGAGCTCCAAAAAATGTGACAAAGATGAGAAAGTCGAAAAGACCAAAGTGAAGAAGGTAAGACTGTATCCGAAGTAGCCTACTGTACATTTTGTCTTACTTGGCAGTCAGCGCTTATATCTGATGAATATCCATTGATTTGGACTATTTTAGGCCATCCAAAAGGGAAACATGGAGGTAGCACGCATCCACGCTGAAAATGCCATTCGGCAGAAAAATCAATCCGTGAACTTCCTCCGGATGAGTGCACGTGTCGATGCTGTAGCAGCAAGAGTTCAGACCGCTGTCACTATGAACAAGGTAAATGCACACTGTTAAAGGGATGCACTGTACATATTTGCATCACAGTCCATCAAAGCTTTAACTGCCATTATATCTTCTATGTTGCGTCTTGGTGTAGACCTGGCATAACTTTAACCTATGTTACAGGTGACAAAGGACATGGCTGGTGTCGTTAAGGGTATGGATGCTGTCATGAAGTCTATGAATCTGGAGAAGGTAATGCTAAGTTCCGTTCCTGGAACTTGAAATGTTATCTTCCCTGCCTCCGTCCGTTTTATGTCACATACTGTCACATCACAAAAAAATGTGCTGGTGGGATGACCGAAGCTCTGGGGGTATTGGCCACATCTGGCATTCAGATGGATCAGTGTTTGCCTAAGGTAGTGTTTTCTTAAGTCTAGTCTTGTGAATGCCATGTCACTTATCAGTTCTCTCTCCTTGTGTGTACAGTAAGATTATTTAGACGGTAATGTAGTGTTTTGATCATTGAGCAGATCTCGTCTTTGATGGATAAATTTGAACGCCAGTTTGAGACTTTGGATGTCCAGACCGCTCTGCAGGAGGACACCATGAGCGCCTCAACCACCTTGACCACCCCACAGGTATCACCAGCAGCCACATACTCGCATATCAGTCACCATCACTGGGTTTCACTTTCCATCTGCATGCTTTTGCACATGTGCTGAGGTGATTGGAATGTTCCAGGACATTCATAACGCACCGCATTGTCTGTTGTTTCAGGGTCAAGTGGATAACATGATGAGGGAGATGGCGGATGAAGCAGGGCAAGTGTTTCTAACATTTGCTAGCACACACATGGTTTATGTGTCTTACATTTGCTTCTCTCATCCTCTCTCACGCCCACACACACACACACACACACACACACACACACACACACACACACACACAAAACAAGTATGAAACATTACAGTGGTCAAGGCATAATACTGAAAGTGATTTTTTTTTTTTTTTACGTGTGTGTGTGTATGTGTGCTTGTACTTGTACTTGTAACAGACTGGATCTGAATATGGAGCTCCCAGAGGGTCAAAAAGGATCCCTTGCAGGTGCAAGTGTGGCATCTACGGAGCAGGTAGGAAAGCTGAAATCTAACTCGTACAGTACTTGATAGTGATAGACTTTTTATCTCTTTAAGGAGTGAACATTATGTATTACAAAGACAGCATATGAAATCAGATTTGCAGTAGTACAACTCACTGTGCAAGATGTCTATTATAATTTCAATCTAATTAATTTCAGAAGATTGAATTTTGTGTTTTTAAGAGTGATATTTCTTCAGCTCTCCAACATTTTCTTATGTTTGTAGGATGAGTTGTCTTCCAGACTTGCCAAGCTACGGGACCAGGTGTAATACTGACATTGAACCTGTTGGATGTGTGCGCATCTGTCTGTTTGTCTGAATGCTTGCTTGCTTGATTGGCATTTTTTTTAAATCTAAAAGCAATGTGGCGAATGCAAGTGGGATTGGTGTATGGGTCAATTAGTTTGCAAAAGATTCAGTTCAGGAATATTGTATATGAGTTTTGTTAAGTTAAAGTGTAATGAAAAAAATCTCCTTCCTGTTTTTTTCTGTGCCATACAACACTAGAGCTACAATTTCTGGTAAATGGAAATATATTTTCTGTTTTTAAATTATTCTTTTTTTATTTTTTGTACACTTTCCTTCTGAAGTGGCCAAGTTCAGTCTGTTGGTGAAAATCTATAAAAAAGCTGCCTTCTTAGGTTCTAGCTCTGCATTTTATAAAACAGTGTACTGTACATATCTATACTGTATATATTCATATGACTACTCTATGATTACTCTAATTTCTTTATGCTAGATACTCAATGTTGGTGCCTTTTTTTGGAAGAGAATGGATGTATTTCTTGTATTACTATGCAATAAATATTTTGTCACTTTTAAATTTGTTTGTGAATTGTACGCCTTTAATCACCTATGTTAAATGTGACTCACCTGAGTATAACATTACCTAAAAACCTTCCGTTTTCCAGATGTTTCACCCATCTCTGCGTAGGCAGCCTTGTAAGGTAGAGAGAAGGGTTTGAGTTGAGTCTGCAGGGTCTTCATTAGTTCCACAAGAAAAGCACAAGTTGATTCCGATCAAGCGAGCCTCTTATTACTCAGGGCAGCCACAGATACATGCACCACTGAGAACCTGAGATGGTGAAGACGGAGCGTGAGGAAAGAGGAGGGACAATTGAGTACAGTGGGAATTGATCAGCAAATCATCCTCCTGTTTTTGTTTCCTCCTTTGCCAACTAACACCCCCCCCCCCTGTTCTTCCCTCTATCTTTCAGAGCTTTCTTTTCCCGTTTCGCAGTCCAGAAAAGACCTGTTAACTCACTGACTGGTTTTAATGGCTGAAATGTGTGGTGGATAGATTTTAAAAGGGGATTCAACTGAGTCAGTCAAGTTTTGTTATATCTTTCTGAAGTTTCCTGGATGGACAAGTCTTATATTGGGATCTCCAGGATGAGATTTAGGTTCACATGTTTTGCATATGTTTATTCATTTTTCACAAGGACTTGGCCATTTTTCACAAGAGAGTGATCAAAGGTAAGTGCATCATTTTATCCAATACAGAAAATCTACTCAGAAATGTGTCATTGCTTATATGTACTTATCTTGTGTTTGTGTGTGTATGTTGTGATGGTGTTGCAGTACTTACTCTTCAATGTTTAAGTGTGAGACAGTTGAGAGAGCCGTGTTGTTAGCGAAGCAGGGAACCCAGGGGAGATCTAAGCAGCTCAGCGTGTTCAGGGTTGTCTGGGGTTCCCATAATTACCAGCCAATTAGCAAAACACTGGTTACATTTGTTTAAATACCCTGTCATTTCCTCTATCAACCTGACTGTCAACCATTCATCCATGCAACCAACAATTCTCTTAAGACATCACAGACAATGTATATGAAGTCTTCTCAGCCATGGGAGTATGACCATGTCGTTTTACTCTAATGTAGGACTACTTCTTCTGGTACTACTTTATATTTCCTGATTGTATTTCTTCCCTTCCATGCTATTTATTTTTTCTATATACTCCTTTCTCCAACACAATTTAAGCATATCCATATCCATATTCTTGCTTTAAGAGATGGGAGGGATGGTTATATCATAGCTGACATAGATGCCATGTTGCTGTAGACGCTGTGGTTGTCACGATAGCAACAGCAGCCCCGAGTGGGGGCTGTTTGTAGCCAACCCCCCCGGCTTTCTGTCCCATAGCTCTCATCAAACCTGTAGTCACAGACGTTTTACTCATCAGGTGCACAGTGACACACACGTCTGCTTCCTAACTACTGGTATGGTATGTTGCATGGATTTAAACTCCCAGATGAACAAGAGACACAATCAGCAGTAAGACTCAGAACAATAAATGTTGATCTCAAGAGAATCTTGTTTGTGGAAGGGCATCATGGTTTTTCCCATGCGTTCAACACAAGATCGATACAGTATGTACCTGAAACTGTTGCATTTGCCATCTCACACCAAGCAAAGGCATCCCGGTGAAAATAACAAATTCAGGTCTTTAGTTATATATATACACGGACACCATTGACACTGTAATGTGTATGTTCTCTGCAATATTCCTCATATTTGTGGGTAATATATTCTGTAATATTTTATAATCCCCCCTTTTTACATAGCATCACATTAACTTTCTCTCTCAGTCACACCTTTTAATAAGGTGCCCAGTGGTGGGGTCCTGCTTTAGGTTCCCCCCCTGTGGCCATTAAGGAGTCATTGGAGCCGTCAAAATAGCACACTCTGGTCCTCGCCCAGTCTCTTATCATGGGGTCCCTGTGTATGGGTCATTTAGTACTATAATAAAACAACTGTCTCAGGTTTGGGAGAGAGGATTAGGGTAAGGGAATAAAATGGGATACAAACTCTGGTAACCCTGGCACTGAAACAACTTTTTCACGTAATGGCAGTTGATTCATAGGTCGCTTTATAGTCTGTGAGAGCCGTGACCACCGGCTCGCTTTTTCAGCAGCCTCAGACACCTCCTTTTAAGCTCCTTTGAGTGGGCGTCCTCTAAAAACCAAAATCCATCAGAAGTGTTGCGGCGGTTGATGTATCCCTACTGGTTTTGTGTGTGCGCTTGCTAACCTTATTTTCTTACTTCTCCCTCCAGAGGTGGTTTGGCTGATCGGATAACAGTTCAACCTCAATGCGCTTTGAGTGCATTTATACCTGTACTTTCATGTGGTCAAGCACTATCTGATTGCAGTCCAGTCACCAAAACACATTTTAATGCCAAGTGTAAAAGGCCTATTGTGACCACACCGCAAGCAAACACAATAACACAGCTTCACGGATGGCTACCATCTGTTGTTTTTTTGGACCCAAGCAATTGAATGGAGGATATGATGTTAGCTGGACACAGTGATCAGATCTCAATCAGATCACAAGGTGGACACTGGAGACACTTATTAATACCAGTAGTGAATAATCAGGTTAAAATCATATATTATATCCAAATATAATCAGATACCATCTGGAAAAGACCCTTTTACTCGGGTACAACTCAGCTACCACAAAACTTCCAGTGGTACCTCTAATGTATGGCTAATCTATGTCCTTTTTTCCATAACTGCTCTTGCTAATGGTGCTTACAGTGATATCAATACAAAATGGCTGATGGACGTTGATAACATGCAATGAGTTAATGGGTGTGCAGCTGAAGGGCGGCTGGCTTTCTTAAACATAGTCCTGACTAATCCCAGTTTGGCAGTGGCATGATGGTAGCCTCATCTGGTATCATTTAATTTGTTTTTCAACAAGAGATGCCAACAATATTCGGATTCAAGGGTGTAGGTCTGAACCACACGCATCTGAAACTAGCCATATGTACTGTTGTATACTTTTTATATACTATAACTATATACTAAATGGAAGGCTAGGCTTCTAATGCAATCATGTCTTCTGTAGGCCTATGATAATTAGTTCCTCTGACCCTTTGCCTGAGTTGGATCTCAATGACCTACCCCCATTTCCATACTACAATTGGTAGCTGTCACTTACACCTCAGTTGATTTCCTGAACCCTGACCAGGTGTCTGAGCAATGCCCGGGTGTGGACCTGCATTACCATTTAAGAGATTATGGTGACCACGTGCTTGGGGGTCACAGCAGCTGCTTTGCAATGTCATATTCTTGGGCAGGATGTAAACTGTAACACCTACCCTATATTTATACAGTTACGTATATAGCACTCACATCTAGACAAAAGCAAATGTCAACAACCTGGGTCTTATGTTTGCAGGAGAAAATTGATGGCAGTATTGTTTTGACTTTCGATAGGTCATCTGGCTATTAATCAATTATGCACACAGTGCATATAAACACAGAGAAGTACACACCTGATTGACTCCTTACGCCCAGCCAATTCAAAGAAATTGGTCACATTAAGTATTCATCACTACAGAATTTGTTTCAATTTATATACAGCAAAATACATATAAAAGTAAACACTAGAAAAATAAATAAAAAAGTAATCTTCACAATTTCATTAAATCCACAATGGACAAAGGACAGTTCCACAGTTCTATTCTGTGCTGATGTTCTGCAGCTGTAGAAGCCATCATCATGACGGGGCCGGGTGCAGTAGACAGATCCCTGTCCTCCCAGCGCTTGGCTGTGAAGAGCCCATTGGACGATGATCTTGACGGAGCGGAAAGCACATTCAGCCGGTGAGTTTTGTGTCTCTAATTGTATCCACAAGTTTGTGAGTAAGCCTGGAGACTCTACATGACCTGCTGTGTGAATTTCAGGTGTCAGTCAGTATGTGATGACACATCTTCAGAGCTCCAGAGGGTTGCAGCCTTGGACCCTCATGAAGGACCATCTAGAAACTCCTTCAGGGGGAGAAACGCCTTGTCCCGGTATTAAAGCTTATACATTACACCTCAACTTTTATGTCTGTCTATTCACTACTTAGAAATAGGGCATTCATTTATCTAATTTGACTCTTCTTTCTCCTTTCAATCTCTTTCTCTCTCTTTCTACTCTTATCTTTCCCCCAAGGCTGGTGACTTTGGTGGTCAGTTTAAGAGACTGGGCTCATCGCAGTTTAGTCGAGGAGGAACCGCGTCCAGACTCCTTCCTGGAGCGTTTCCGAGGGCCTGAGCTCCGACCTCCGCCCAGTCGCATGAGTACTACTCAGACTGATGCCAATGGCAACACGGAGAAAGCCACCTTCAAGTACAGTAGAATGATTGTCTCCATAGACCCCACTTTTGTTTGTTTTTTGTTTGTAGAGTATTAACTTCAGAATGTCCCTGTACTTAGTAATCTTTATTCTTCCAACAGGAAGAAGAGAGAAACATTTGTGTTGTCACAATCTGATGATGCGTACTACCGCTGGTTGTTTGTCATTGCCGGTGCTGTGCTATATAACTGGGTCCTACTGGTGGCCAGGTATAGTTTGTAAACCTTTCTCAAATCAGTCCAGGGGGGACTGCTTCAATCCACTGCAGTAATATTACAATTTTCACCAAAGCAACACAACTAAGAGACCATAGTTAGCAGTCAAAATTGATTTTCCTTTTGTATTTTTACAGGGCATGTTTTGACCAGCTTCAAACCCAAAACTTAATTATGTGGCTGGTTCTGGACTACTCTTGTGACGCCATCTATATCCTAGACACCATTGTACGCTTACGTACAGGTAAGACTCATACAGGAACACCCTATAATAAATAATGCATCTAGAAAACCATTGAAGAAGTATCATTAAACATCATTATCAGAGAGAAGAAGCATTCTGGTGTGGATTTTCCTCTGGTTCTCTGTTTGCAACTTACCCTGGTCCTGTCTCCCCACCCCATGTAGGATTTCTCGAGCAGGGACTGCTGGTGAGAGACTTGTCCAGGCTGAGGGACAGCTACATACACACCCTTCAGTTCAAACTGGATGTGCTGTCAATGTTACCTACTGACCTGGCCTACTTTAGCACAGGAATCCATACTCCGCAGTTACGCTTCAACCGATTGGTCCGTTTTCCACGTATGTTTGAGTTCTTCGACCGCACTGAGACACGCACCAACTACCCGAATATCTTCCGGATCTGCAACTTGGTGCTCTACATCCTGATCATCATTCACTGGAACGCTTGCATCTATTATGCCATCTCAAAATCTCTGGGGTTTGGCTCAGACCAGTGGGTCTACCCGAACATTTCGAACCCCGAGTACGGGTCTCTGACACGCAGCTATGTCTACTGCTTATACTGGTCAACGCTCACTCTCACCACCATAGGAGAGATGCCGGGTCCTGTCCAGGATGAGGAGTATGTGTTTGTGGTTTTTGACTTCCTGGTGGGTGTACTGATCTTTGCCACCATTGTGGGAAATGTGGGCTCCATGATCTCTAACATGAATGCCACGCGAGCAGAATTCCAAGCCCGTATAGATGCCATTAAGCACTACATGCACTTCCGCAAGGTTAGCCGTGAGCTGGAGACACGAGTCATAAAATGGTTTGACTATCTCTGGACCAATCAGAAAGCTGTTGATGAGCAGGAAGTGCTGAAGAACCTTCCGGACAAGCTGCGGGCCGAAATTGCCATCAATGTGCATCTGTCCACACTGAAGAAGGTGCGCATCTTCCAGGACTGTGAGGCTGGGCTGTTAGTGGAGCTGGTGCTGAAGCTTCGTCCTCAAGTGTATAGCCCAGGAGATTACATATGCCGCAAAGGGGACATTGGGAAAGAAATGTACATCATAAAGGAGGGTAAATTAGCAGTAGTGGCAGATGATGGGGTGACACAGTATGCTCTTTTGATTGCTGGCGGATGCTTTGGAGAAATCAGCATCCTTAACATTCAGGGCAGCAAAATGGGCAACAGACGAACTGCCAACATCCGCAGCATTGGCTACTCCGACCTGTTCTGTCTGTCCAAAGATGACTTGATGGAGGCTGTGACAGAGTATCCTGATGCAAAAAAGGTTCTAGAAGAACGGGGAAGGGAGATCCTGACGAAGGAGGGGCTTCTCGATGAAACCATGGCTTCTGGAGGTCTGGGTATCATGGATACCGACGAGAAGGTGGAAAGGCTAGAGTCTTCTCTGGATGTGTTGCAGACGCGTTTCGCACGCTTGCTTGGCGAGTTTGCGTCCATGCAGAAGCGCCTCAAACAACGGATCACCGCTCTGGAACGGCAACTCTGCCACACAGGCCTCGGATGTCTGTCAGACCAGGAGGCTGACGTGGACATAGAGGCAAACACAAGCGCACACGTTCTCGCACAAACGCATTTGGAGTCGGATGATCAAGCAGACATATCCACAGGATCACACATGGACGTGGACACAGATGAGGTCAAGAGGGCATCAAGAGATATACCAGCTGAGAACTGTGACCAGGTGACAAAGGAAGCTCTGACTTCAAAGAATGAAACATGAGTTGAGAAGAAATGGGAACAGCCCCTCATACTCAACTCATCTCCACTGTGTTATGGACTAATCCGTCATGGTAGCCTATACAGACAGACCTGAGTTGGTACTTAGGACCAAGTCATGACATTATGTATTGGAGAAATTACATAGACTACTCATTAAAGACAGAGAAAGCAGAGATACAGAGGGAAGGAAATCTCTTGACAGAAGCCTGTGTGCAGGAGTGCCATGACTTTCTCTGTCCACAGGGAAAAGCATCCTGAGCACCCAAGTGTTGCTATGTGACTCAAAGAGTGCGTGTTTACGGGTATGACTGTTGATGGCACATGCTCTCAAGTGATTATTTTCCAAGGGTTCAACTGTAAACTGGATTCAGATTGCACATTTTACGTCCTGTTTTTTTTTCTCTCAGTTTCTGTTTCTCTCATTATCTGTGCTGTAATCTGCTGTGATATTTGATATTCCTAAGATTATGGATATTTTAAACTTAATCTAAAAAAATGGATACCATAAATATGACATAATTTAATCATTCTGCATAAGCGTGTGCCATGTTATAACACAGTCCTGAAGCCAAGCGGCCATCTCAGTTCACCATCTCACCATCTCACCAAAGAAAACATGTTTGACTATTCATTGTGCTACAGTGTCATGTGTACAGCATATTGGATCTAGAATAACATTATCCTGATTTAGAATAACATTATCTTTACAACATGGTCTCGCAAATCAGTAAAAACATATCTTAAAAACTTTCATTATTGACTGTAGAAATGCAGCTACATTGTATTAAGGTAATATTACCCTCTGCTCACAGAAGGCAGAACATATCTCATGAAGGGTCAAAACATCTACTTTCTGTGGTGAAAATGTGCTCTTTAACAAGTGATGAGGGAGCCAGCTGGAAAAAAAACACTTTATAGTGAAATGGATCGATTAGGTTTACATGAATTGGTTTAAAAGGGAAGGGTAATATAAAGTGCAGTATACTTGAATATAATCCATTACACCTTTTGTCAAATTCAGCGAAATTCTCCTTACGTTCCTGTAGTTGTCTGTCCAGTGTTTGCGCACAGTCCTGGCTGAGTCAATGGGCAACAAGGTGGCTTGGACCATGCAGTTTTCCAGGCAGGCCAATCAAAAATAAGAGACATTCATGCTACAATTGCCTTCAGGAGCATTGAAAGGAGGGGTGTATTTGATTGGCTGTTGAGTTCAAACGTCCACAATCTTTTGCCGGCATCAAGGACTACACAGTAAAGGACTGTTGAAGCATATAAGTACTAGGACTGACAGATAACATGATAGGGACAGCTGATTAACTCTGAGGTAAACCCCCCAAAAATAGGTTAGGACATAGGAGTGAGCTGCGTGCCTCCAGATTTTTCAAACTCTGCCTCTGTTTGTCCGACTGACTGACATCTATCTGCTTCAGTCCATTTTCTCTCCTTCTTTCAATATTTTCTTCTGCACTCTTTCCTGTCAGTCTGTCTTTATCCATAGCCACTCTTCTTTCCTTTCTTCTTATGATCACTCTGTTAATCAATTCCCATTCTTTTTTCAACTTTTTTATGTCAGCTTTCTCTGACTTTTTTATGTCAGCTTTCTCTGACCAACATGACTACCCAAGCAACCAGCATAGCAACCGCCTCAATTACAATAGCAACCACCATGACTACCCTAGCAACGACCTAGCAACCACCTCAATTACCCTAGCACCCACTTCTACTTTTCCTCTACTGGTATTTCCTTTAAGGATTATTTTTTTAATTATTAACTTTTTAACTAAATAATTAAAAAAACAAATTCCTTCAGGAAATGCATATTCTAGTTGTATTTAATTCTTGCTAATTCTCTCACTTATTCATATACTCATATTATGCACCGCTATGCGATACGTCTAGTTTAGTTTACAGCTCAAAAAACATGTTTAAGTATATACTACCTCTTTAATTATGCCCATTCCGACGTTTGCACATGTGCAAAACGGCCAGGCAGCCGGCTCAGCTCGGGCAGCAACTCACACTCACCTAAATTGCCTAGCTAGGAAGGCAGTGAGCGCTAGCTAGGTAGATAACGGTGGGATTTGCTGTACAGAGCCTCCTAATGGAAGTATTTGCATTTAAACAACATAGACCGAATAATACCATCTAACAAACGTGTTTGAAAGTAGCTGAAAATGTCAACAGATTTTCTCAGGTATGGACAATATTTTGCATAAGCTATGTAACTCGAAAAACCAATCTACCTTTCTATCTTGCTAGTTTGTCTTGTCAAATTTGTTCTAGGCTGCAGAACATTTATTTGTATCCTCTGCTTGAGATTGTGTAGCTGCTTAATTCATTTGGACAATGTCAGGTAGTTGGCTACGGTTTTAGAAATGTGGAGGCTAGCTCCCCTTCATGTCCTGACTACTTGAAATGTGAATGCTACCAATAGCTGACTTGCTACTTATCTATGCTAGATAGCTAGCTAAATAAAGCGGTACGTGTCAGCCTTGAAATAACAAAGACAGCATTATCATGACATATAGCCCAAATGCTTTCATATTTTAGTAAAATAACCGGTAATGCTGCTGTAGGGACGTAAAGAGACCAAATTGACAGTTGAGATTTGGGAATATTGTGAACTAGCCATGCCATCTGTTAAATGTGAAGTGTTAGCCATAGTAGCCAGCTTTGTTAGACTGCCATGCTAACTATCATAACTTCAAAACAGACTGCTGGCTGTCTATGTCAACATTACCGCCAACTTTACATTTTTGACATATTAACTTTTTGCTATAACATTCTCATATTTTCCGCGCGACATTGCTTGTCAATAAAAAAAAAAAATGGGGAGGTGGGGGCTTAACTACGAGACCAAGAGTATAGAACACTGTTTAATAGGAGAACGACATTCTGTAACGTTACTCTTTAGTAAGATCATATTTCGCCACCTGATAGGTTCGATCCCAGAACCAGAACCATTGACTACCTTGTCGACATGCTATGGCCATGAGGGACTGGGGCATCTTTTTTTGAGGTCCTATTATGGAGAACTACATTATTTTTGTAGGACCTCAAGCATTATTCCGAATAACATCACGTTGTGATGGTTGGAAGCTTTCAAGTTGATTTTTCTCTTTTGTACAACAGTTGTATAGACGCAATATTGAATGGAAGGCGAACTGCTATCTCAAATCATTTAGTCGATTCTGGTGCTGTATTTCATTCTTTCACAAGCAGTCTGTTCAGTTCTCTGGTTCTAGCCTCTAGTCAGGCAGACATTTTGTAGGTGTGCTGTCTTCTCCTTCAATAGCTACTTCATATCCTAAATTAATTATAACCTTCTTAAGATTTTGAATATGTAGATAACTGTAGATGAAACCCTTTTTAATAGAAGCCTACAATATTTCTGGTCTGTGGAGAGTATACCTCAGGTTCACCTAAGATTTTGCAAACAGTAGGGTAGTTGGTAGTGACCAACATGCCCAGCCATTTACAGTGTGCACTCTTTCTTTCCCCTTCAATAGGCATACTGTAGTTCAGTGGTCACCAATCTTTTTTGGCCAAAGATCACAACCTCTGCCTTGATGACAGGCAAGATCTACCTATTGAGGCGAATCGAGACTGTACTTACAACTTAACTATTTATTTGGCCTAATTGTTATTGAATGAAATTAAACACTTTGGTCCAGCTTTCAAATTGACCAAGAACACACTAAATTACTTAAAGCAGCACAACGGATCAATAGCTATTCGCGAACGGCATGCTAGCAGCTAAAACTAACGAAATCTCTTGGAAATGTGCTGACTTTGACATTATGACAAACTAGTTTCTCAACGACTGTCCTTACACAGTCAAACGTCAAGCAAGTGCAATACAAGACAAAGCAAGACGGCAAATTAGCTACTTACTAGATCTGCAGAAAGTCAACTAGCCAGGGCGGCGGGCTGCGGCAGGCAAAACTACAGAACGTAGTTATATGCCTAAGGACCCTCGTATCGCAATGGCACGAAGGCGACTCTCCATATTAAAAGTCATTGTAGCGACCCAATTTTTTTAAGCTGTTATTTTAAGGTTAAACTGCTTATCCTAACCCTAATTCTGAAGTATAATTGTTGCATAATGGGGCTTTAATTTCAGTGCAACATTAAAAGGAAAATATTTACAATGAGCAGGCTGGATATGAACTGCTTTATTTCTCACCTGAAGTTACAGTTATAGGCACAGCCTATTTTTTACATTTGATTTCTTTTCGCACAATTAAATACTGCTACACTAAATATCTTTGTCTGGAAAACACCCCAGTACTCAGTGTTAACTAGAAAATGAATAATATACCACTGTGATCTTTTTTTGGTGAAGAGTGAAGACAGTAAAAAAAATTAATACTACACTATGTAAAAGCAGGCTGCGTGCATATTAATATTTCGAAAACCAACGCAGTAATTGGAATGAAGTGGGAGTGGCCTATAACTAACATAAGCGCAAACGTACTCATGTAACATGTCAAGGTAAACATTAATATTTAGAAACACGTTGCAGTGTTAAACGAGTCGTAGAAGTTAAAATAGTCAATTATCTGTCTCGAAAACCGTTTGATTGGGTAAGCTAGCTAATACATAACATTAATCTATACATAGACTTTGGATATCGTTTTTTTTTTCTCACAAACTGGCCGATAACCAGAGCTCGAGGATGTTATGCACGCGAGTTGAGCCTAGTTTTCCGCAATGAGCGGTCATAATGTTGGAAATCTCTCTACATTGGGCAGACATTCTCCAACCTGTCTGATACGACTGAACATGTTGAACTCTTCCGACAGTACCCGACAACAACCAACAAACACCAACTGCTGGCGCACACTGACCCAACTGTTAGTGTTTGTTGGCGTTTGTTGGAGAATGTTGGTGTTTGTTGGGGAAGTGTGCAAGCTGCTTTAAAGGGGCATTTAGTGGGAAGGGCTGAATTTGTGAGAAATCGTTGGTGATTACGTTCACATCAACTCTACAGACGTCCTCGGATTTAAATAGCTGGCAGGGAGTTTCTGTATGAAAATCCAGGTGCACAGAATCCTCATTCTGGGGAGCATAGCTTAGAACAATAAGAACCCATTTTCAGGCATTCATGAATCAGGCAGAGATCGTTTCTGATGTTGGTCTTTCGAAGTCTGTAAGAAAACATTTTAGAAGACACTTAGACACTTTAATTCTGAATTAAAAAAAATTCTAATTTTGGAGATTGACAGGGAAGGTCTCCGAGATTGACAGGTTCGACGGGTTGGCGACCTCTGCTGTAACTGCATCAATCCTCAGTTACCCACACCTATCCGGGATAGGTTTGCTCATGTACTAGGTATTGAGCATATCCTCTCAATGCATTGATTCATTCAATTTTGGTAACTTAATTAGGAAATAGAGCCTGACCAATAAATCGACATGGCGATATTATCGTCTGATAAGCTAGTTGCTGGTCTATTGGCATTGGTGTCAATAATGGCCGATAATTAAAATGAAATTGTTCCATTAATAGCACCAGATGGCGTATTGCAACCTTGGCAATATGCTCAGTTGCTACACTACAAATCTCACAGAAAGACAGAAGTAGAAAAGGCTACCACCAAAAAGAAGTTTGATAAAGCAAGGAATCAAACCAGAATCACCATCGATATGTCTTTTCAACGACGATGAAAAAAAAAAAGTGTTATTGCAACTTTCTGGAGCCCAAAGCGCTTTACAGAAGGCATAGGTACTGGAAGCTGAGAGCAGATTATTCTGAGAAGCTGTGCTGTGCGGTCAGCAGTCACTAGGCCCGTATACATTTGTCAATTTAACCCACCCAATTTAACCCAAATCACGAAATCGTCTTTGCGAGTAGGTGTGAAAATTTTTAAGGGAAACAGCTCTTGTCGGTACATGTATACACGTATATACATACATGGACCGAAATTTGAACCGGTTACCTTGCCTCGGGCATGCGCAAAGACGACGGAGATGTGCTCCCAACTTGTTTGTTTACTAACAACATCAACGAGGATCCGCATCGTGCACAGGCAGTGTAGTGGCTAAAAGTTCCCTTCTTTCTATCAGTAGATAGTTCTTAAAATTTTCTTTGAATTACCACTCTCAGATGGAAAGAAAACGAGTCTACGCGTGTATGTGTCTCAACAACGGTAGAAAAACTGTGTTTTTTTTTACTGAATTCTGACAAGTGCAACAAATGTGACAGTTGATCCATTAACACGCAAGCTTCCAAGCAATGCAATGCATGAGCACTCAAACGTATTTTCAAGCTGAGCGTCAGTCACAACATAGACATAGTCGGTCCAAACCCACAGAAAGTTAAAAATGCCCGGCATATGTTGTGCTGATGGATGTGACACTAGTCGCAAAAATAACCCAAATAAACAATTTAATTGTATACCAAAAGATTTAGATCGTCAGAATGAATGGTTAGCTATAAATGGTTGGTTGCAAATTAGAAGAGACAACTAGCAGCTAACAGCTAATTCCCGATTGTGCAATCAACACTCTGTATTTTCCTGCACCACTATCCATGGAGATGTTAATTTTGTGTTCAGAGCCTGGGAATGACTGACAGTTTAAGTGAAATGCAGCACGTCGATACAATCGTGAACAATTGCTGTGCCTTATCAGAGCTAAACTCTCCTGACTAAGCTAGAGTGCTAATAGTTAGCGAGCTACTAGCGAACTTTACTAAAGGCTTTAGCTACACCTAGCTAGCCCACATTGGCACTCTTAACCACCACTAAAATAAATCGGTTGATAACCGCTGTTTGAGTAACTTACATGTCCTGTGATGACATTCATGTGTTTTGCCTCCAGATGCCATTTATTGCCACAATTGCTGTGACTTATCAGAGCTAAACTCTCCTGACTAAGCTAGAGTGCTAATAGTTAGGGAACTGCTAGCGAATTTGACTTCAAAGTCTAGGGGGAGACAATGAGCCGGAAACTTGGAGATTCTGTCCAAAAGCTTGTGTGTGTGAAAATAGGCTTAGAAAGGATAGATGTTAAAGTAAAAGTATGCAGCAATTGTACTGTACATATTTCAACAGGTTTCGCTAGGTTAAGTCACTAGCATCTTGTTGGCGATTAGCAAGTCCTCCATTGTGCTGCTTTAACGGAAGAGTATTTCAATTTAAATGAATTACACTTTCATGGAGACCAAATCTAAGAAGGATCGGTATCAGTATTAGGTAGGGGAGACTCGTATTGGTTTGTAAAAAAGTGGTATCGGTACATCGCTAGTTTGTTTACACGATTGTGTGTTTTACAGCCCAGGGCCCAGATATGGTAAGTTGAATGTACTGGTCACAAAGCTTCAGGAGTTTCTGTCTCACGTGGCTGAAGAACAAGATGGAGACTTGCCATCACCACAACCTGTGAATGGTAAGGTTCACCCTGGTTTACTATGTTAACATTCACATAACCCCTATAAATAACCTCATGTATGAAATAATTCCTTTGCTAGACAAATGCACTTAAGTCCTAAATTCACAAAAATAAAACATGACAATTGACAAATCAGGAGAACTAAGTTTCATTCAGTAGGGAAATGAACAGACAGGGTAGATAAAGAGTCATGACACTCATTCTCCTTCTTTACCCCACATCTCAGGGCTGGTGGCTGCCAATTCCATTGCGCCCCAAGCAGCTGACCAAACCATAAAGGAGGAGGCACAGGTATGGACCCTTTAGTCTGCTTTTCTTAGGGATTTAGAAATAAGAAACTTTTTGAAAAGCCTAAATATTCTTATATTTAGTTATGAAATACTAGATCAACAACACAATTGTATTTAGTTCTCTTGCATATTATCTCAAGTGATAGAATTGCTGTGCAGATATGGTTTTGAACTTCAATTTTATGTAGAGAGTATCATGTTCACGGATGTCCACAGGCTTGCATTGTTTAACCCTATGTAAGCATATACCCTGGCTTTATCTGATTTCTGTTAAGAATGGATTAAACAAAACAAAAAAAATGAAATCAAACTTAATACCTGTACTTCAAAGGCTCTTTTTTTGATCGATTTGTATGTGCTGTGTTCCTCAGCCTAGTTGCTCTAGTGTGCTGAAGCCGCCTCAGGAGAACAGACAGCCTTCCCCTGTTCGCTCCAGGAGGTACATGTCTCTCCATAATGGTGCACGACTAAGTAAAAATCCTATAACAGTGTAAAATGTATATGTATGTATTGTATGAGAGAGTGATGGAATGTAATAAGCCGTTAGAACAGACGTCCCCGTCCCCCCCCCCCCCCTGGGTACATATACTGTTTGTTTATCTTGACAAATTACAAAATGGCAGGATTCCCCAGCGTGTGCACAAGCAATATGCAAAATAAATAAATAATTAAAACCATGTAGTGAAACTGGCATAGTATACATGTTTGATTTTGAAAAGAGAAACTGGGATTTAGGGTTTTGCCTAACGAGTCATTTTTGTACCCTACATTTGAAGTATTAGAAGTTAAAGTTGTATTTTCAAGACCATCTGTTATCAACATATGACAGCCTACATTTTCTTCTTAATTTCGTAAAGTACTTTAAAAGTGCAGTTTGCCATTTTTGTTCTCAAAGTAGTATAAATTCCTCTTGACCTGCATTGTTGATGCTGTTCTTAAGTTATGATTGTAAGAGTTTACAAGCATTCCTATGAATTCCGTGTAAAATGTTTCTATCTTTCAAGCACTTTATTGCACCCCCAGGCCCTGAAGTGTAAACAAATGCCTTAAAAAACTGGAACGAAGACTCAAGATTCATAAACAGTATAGGAACATTGGAGAACATAATCTTTAATGAGATTATTGTTGTTGGTGTTGAAGCATAGGATTTTTGTTTTACTAATCACAAAACCTGTCAACTATACTTGTAAGATATATCTAGCAACTAGTATTGCTACAATACCCTTATATGTACTCCGTGGCACTACACCCTGCAAAATGCCTTCAACAGTTCCTTTTTCTTTCTGGTTTAGGTTTTGGTTAGCTACTGCTAGTACAGACTTCTCAACAAATCTTCGCTAACACATCCTCAAGCAACTAATCAAGCTATCTTGCTACCTCTGTGGCAGTTAGAGAATGCTATACTTTTGAGATGCTTCATTTATGCCCAGTTGAGTGGGCATATTTCTTACGTATCTTACAGTGACAGTGGAAAACACATGGTTCACTACTAAACACACTACACACTATGTAGTTTTTTGGCCGCTCAAACAATTCCCTCTAAACAAGTACATGCTAATGATAAACATAAACCTGACCTTTCATCTATGGAAAATTGGTGATGAAAAAAATGAAAAATCGTGATAAAACAACAGAAAACTCTTAAGTGCTCAAGGGGTTCACATACTTTCAAGTGGCACTGTATATACATACATGTAATTGTTTTTCTCTGCAGTTTCAAATATCAATTCACTTTGGTGAGAAAGCAGTCATTTGCTGCCTTATACTACTAAGCCTAACACTACTACTACTAAGTTCTAATGCGAATTTGACATCTGAATATAGGAAGCCCTTGATCGTTATCCGACACACTGGTAAGGACGAGTCAGACTGCTCCTCAGACTGCAGAAGCAGTGTTTCTGACGACTCCAGTGACCTAAACATTGACCTTCTCCCAAAAGGTTTGGCACCTCTTTTACTTTGCCTGGTGGAAGTATGATCACCTGTAACAAATCATTTTTTATGGCAATGTCATGGATGTGAGTTCAATCTTGCGAATCTTTTTTAGGGACGGTTGTGGTAAGACCACAGCCTGTGGAAGACGGTCGGGATGAGTTTAGAGGTCCAGAATTCGGCACCAAAACACGAAGTAAACAGAATAGGTTGCTCAAACAAGGTACGTTTTTGTCTAAGAAATAACCACGAGCAAATTCACAGCCAAAAAGGAAATAAGGCGCCTAAACATATGACTTTGTTTTTCTGTATAGACTATGATCTGCAGGTAGTAAGCTGCACGGCTTGTGGACAACAGGTCAATCACTTCCATAAGGATGCTGTGTACCGACATCCAGCCCTCAAAGTGCTTATCTGCAAGGTAAGTCACCTGGTGGTGTACAAGACAAAAGCAGAATGGAAGTGAACAGATAGTTAAATTAGTAAGTAAGTTAGCAAAAATGATGATGTATGGGAGTATGGGTTCAGTCTTGTTTCAGATACTACATGAGCGATGACATCAGCAAGGATGCCGATGGCACTGACGCCCAGTGCAGGTACAGTTGTGAACCTAATGCTCTTGTAAACATGACCAGTCGTATTTCCTAAAAAAATATTAACGATTGACTTTCTTTTGTCTTAATCCAGGTGGTGTGCAGAGGGAGGCAATCTGATTTGTTGCGACTACTGCACCAATGCCTTCTGTAAAAAGTGTGTGTTACGCAACTTTGGACGTAAAGAGTTGTCTGACATGCTGGATGCTGAGAAGAAGTGGCACTGTTACGTGTGCTACCCCGAGCCCCTAGTGAGGTTGGTGTTGGCTTGCGACACTACCCTTCAAAACCTCCAGAATGGCGGAACAAGAAGGGCGCGCTTGGACCCACAGAGAGCAAAGATTTTGGCTCTAAAGGCTCAGCAGACTCAGACTCAGACAGAAGATTCTGAGGCACCTCTCTCCACCGGCCTTTTACAAAGGACTCAGCGCCTGGTCGAGATGACCATGGCACTCAACCAATCCTTTGTGCAGTTTATGCAAGTCAGTGAGGAAGACAACAGTGATGAAGAGGAGGAGAGAACTATTAAACTGAAGGACTACTCTAATGTTCCAGTAGACTTGCAGAACGCCTACAATGCCTTGCAACATGCTGTTGAAACGGAGCTTCGTAGGTGTGGGCAGGAAGACCCAAGGACATCGAACACTTCCAGCGAACAAGAGCATCCCACATCTCAGATCAAGGAAGGCCAAACTTCTAGTGTGGGAGATGAGGAACTAGAGGAGGAAAGAGGCATTCAACCAATGGATGAGGAGAGCAGGTGCTCACTATGGGTACAGCAAACGCCCCTCCTTACATCGACTGACACTAGCGTGGAGGGAAGTGGCATATTTGAGTTGGAGAAGAGCTCATCTTCTGACCTGGAAGGAACCAGCATTCCGAAAAGCAAACTTTACGACCAGTCACCCTCTCCATCCGACTCGTCATCCTCCTCCTCTTCCAGACTGACCCAATCGGCACAGCCAAGGCCGAGAGGTCGCCCTCGCAAACGACAGCCCAAAGCACCGGGACCAGTTGAGCTCTCTTCTCACAGCTCATCGAGTGACACTGGGGGATGTGGCTCAGAAAGTGGATGTGACAGCGACTTCAAAGACCAGCACCTCACAACCAAAGGTGTTTCCCTGATGAATCCCAGGACCTTTCAATTGTTACCCAGTGAGTACCAACTGTTTTAATGGTACAACTGTATTTGTTTTGATATTTAATTGTGATTTAATTGTACAGCACTTTGGTCAGCGTGAGTTGTTTTAAAAATGTGCTTTATAAATAAATTTGACTTGACTTAATGAACCAGTAAAGCAGTATTGTGATTCTGCTGTTACAAACCATGTCCTCGGATGTGGTAAAAAGTAATTTGCCTCAATATCATAAAAAATCTCAAATATGTTTATGAGCAAAATTGTCTGTTACTGGGCTAAGTTAATATCAGAGAGTTTAACATGCATATCACCACATGGTCTGCTGACATAGAACAGTGTATGTGAAAATACCTTTTTTTTTTGTTCATAGACTTTGATTTCTGCACTGCTTGTGGACAGCAAATGAACCACTTTCAGTGGGATGCTGTCTACAGACATCCTGCTCTGAAAGTACTTATCTGCAAGGTGAGTTATTTGTTTGAGTCAAACTTCAATCAATCAAAAGTAAGGCATAACAAAGATTGATTACATGGCCTTTTTCGAAAAATGATGATGAAAGGGTGTCGTTTTTTTAGCCTTGTTACAGATACTACATGAGCGATGACATCAGCAAAGATGTGGATGGGGCTGATGAGCAGTGCAGGTACAGTTGAACACTTTGAAATGGACGTCACAGTCTGTCCTTCATTTCATTTCATAGCCAAACATCAGGCCGGTTTTAAGTGCATGGTGATCTCAAGACAAAAGAAATGGAGTCAAAAGCTGAAACTGGGCTATTGTGTGAGTCTATTAGTGCCATTTGAGTCAAGTCTGTTTACGTTAATGAGATTAACTGCTGCGTCTGATCTGGCACTGCCAGCCTTACCAGAGATACTAGTCGGAAGATGCTCCCTTTTGAATCCTTGATGTCTGACCAGTGGGTTCATTATGTGGTGAGATTCAGGTTATGACAAAAAGGAAGTGGATCATTTGGAAACCTGAAAAGAAAAAGGCATTTACCAAGATTTAAAAGCGTGGCTGTAAGATGACATTTTCTAACACTTAAATATCCTCTTCTATGTTTATGTTGTCTAGGTGGTGTGCTGAAGGGGGGGACCTAATTTGCTGTGACTACTGCACAAACGCCTTCTGTAAAAAGTGTGTGTTGCGCAACTTCGGACGTAAAGCACTGTCGGCCATCTTGGACGAGGGCAGAAAATGGCATTGCTACATCTGCAACCCGGAGGCATTGGCGTGCCTGGTCCTAGCTTGTGATGCCACCTTTGAGAACCTTCATAACTTTGGCATTAAAAGGGCTCGCTTAGATCCTGAAAGAACTGACCTTTTTGTCCCAAAGGGTCAATTTAGCCACACTCAGGATTTCTTCCTCTCTGTTCACCTCTCTGCGAGGAATCAGCGTCTGGTTGAGATGACCACAGCACTAAATGAGTCCTATATGCAATTTATGCAGAGCTTCCAAGAGGTCAGCTTTGATGAAGAGGAGGACACAACAATGAAACTCAAAGCATACTTTAATATTCTCGTAGACCTTAAGAAGGCCCACGATGCCTTAAAGGAAACTGTTGAAGCAGAGATCCAGAGATGCATGCTTAAAGGCCCATTGACCACGGACTGAGGCATGGAATGGAATCATTTCAGTTGATGTAAAAACCAATGGAATGGATGTGGGTCTGTGATAAGTGTACGTCGACCAATTTGTGGAGAGCTAGAACTGAGAGCTGCTGTCTTTTTAGACAACCTTTTTCTATTTCATGCCATTGATCCTGAAAAAAAATTGCCCACCACTTGTAGTCTTTAGAAAAATTATGGACTAGTCCGATTATAACGCAGTGGGCTCTAGTTTGAGAATGAGAACAGCCGGTGAAAAAGGCCAAAATGACCAAAGTCAGCTATGGGCCTGCAGACACTGGAAAGAGTGGCCAAAGCTAAATCCGATGTCAGTGGACGATGGGTGGAAACAAGCTGATCGGTGGTAACTGGTCTCTGATTGGTTAAAACCAGTCACCTGACTGTTCTTAACCAATCAGAGCCCAGATTGTCGGTTTACAAGTCAGTTGAGTATTAAGACCTATAACTTCACAGAACTAAACAAAAAATAAAAGATTGTTTAAAAGTCAGGCAAACGACACCGTTACTCAACAAAAAAATGAAGGTCCTGGTATTTGCCAAGCAAATCACTTCCTGTTGGCACCAATCGTCTGGCTTCCACCCATCGTCTACAGACAACAGCACTTGCTGCTGAGTAAGTGGGAGTAGCTGACTGAGGATTCCAAAACATCCCATGGGCACAGCATGCCAGCACCCCATGCTAATGGAGAGTATTTTGAGAGAGAATTTAATTATGTTACTTGTCATAAAAGCACAGCATGGTAATGCATTGTGATTTAGTTTTGTTCAGATATTCACTTTGTCTACATTTTACGTGTTTGTGTGTGTTACCTCACTAACATTACGAAAGAAGTCCCTTAGTTGAAACTTACAGTGATGCATTTCATACTTGAAATCACTCCCCCTGAGCAGCTTTGTGCCCTTTATTCCATGTTTTTCGTTGCCGAACTAGAGCCCCATGTGTTTGAGGTCCAAGTATCATTGGAGTAACAACTCTAGGCTGATGCTTACACTCACTGAGTGTATCATTGCAGGGTTTGGAGTGCATTGAAACTCAGTTGTTTATTAAGCCTCTTAATGCCTGGGGTCACATTTCCCCCCCGAATTCACTTTTGTTGTCTCACAATTTGTTAAATTAAATCTAACTTATTTTTTTTTTTTATCTCTTTTAATTTTCTTATTTAATGCAAACAACTGATACGCAAAATTCATGTAATCGTGACTTTTGAAGTCTCCACTACAGATTTTGTTGATGTCAGTGATCCTTGGGGCCATACAGTCAATGCTCTTTTGAATGTTTTATCCTTAGAAACCTTCCTTTTCAGTTGTTGCCTTTGCTGTAGAGCCATCGTTGTTGATGTTTTTCATGAAAGTTTTTCCTTACATCTAAAAAAGGTATAGAGACTGCTCATGAGTTTGATCATAAGATTGCCATGATCCACCACAGAGTTCCCTTAGTTGAAACTACAGTGTGTGAAAATGATGTACACAGCCCTTATACCTACTGGTTCCCTCTGCTTCAAACAAAGAGGACAAAATGCACACTTAACAGTTGTGTCCCTCTCGATTGGAGATGTGATGGAGTTTGATAGTGTAATTATCATTTCCACAAATTTGAGGTATGGTGGCATTTTTGATTCCCAGATTTACCAAACATGCAAACCAGTATCGATTCAATAAACAACCTATTTGGTATTGTGTACAGTGTTGTTGTTCGTGACCAGGAAGGAAGTATTTTTAATGTGACTGGATCATAAACACTGAGATTGTTGCAACATGAGTCCAGATAGAGACCATCACTCAAACTTATTGGGGATAACATAACATTCTTTAACTAAACCACACTACATCACAGCCATGTTGTTGTCATATTTCAGATCAAAGTGTATCCTCTTGGTAAACTAAACCACTCTACACTGCTAACTGGTTGTCCAAAAAGACAAAAAAAGGACTGACCACAATTGCTTGTTTCCTGACTATAACGTCAACATCTCTAGAATTTATATGTAATTTAAAGATGTTGACTGACCATGTTCTGAAAAACAAGAGCATCAACAAATGTGGCTGCAAGCACTGGTGAGTAGGCCCAGCATGCCAGAGTTTCCATGGAAACTTCATGTTATTATGTTAAGGGCATGGCTGTAATCACAGCAAGTTTCATGTCAACTGTCCAAAGATTGG
>NC_137920.1:69702372-69759617 GCF_963457725.1 Sprattus sprattus
CTCTTAGGGTCAGCTTTTGAACAACTCAACAGTGAAACTGCATGTGCTCTTCCTCATGCTCGTGTCATTGATGTTCGCCGTCACTCTGTCCTTTTTACTTGGCTTCCATTGCTGGTTGGTCACCAAGAACAAGACCACTCTTGGTAAGACCACAACACCAGCTCCCCACGGTCAAGAGATACTGCAAGAGTACACATGGACGGAAACATGAGCATATCAAAGGAACTTGAGGCTTTGTTTAGTTTAGTTAGGGGTTTAGTTTATCACCTCCCGATGTAAATAAATGAAAAAATGTGTTATTATATAAAACTAATTATTTTAACAATTTCACACATGCTTGCATTCATTTCCAATTTTATGATTCCAATTATGTTTAAAATGACTCTCTCTCTCTCTATTGTCAGAGTGGGTGTCAGCCCCTTTCTTCTCCTATGGGCCTGACCGAAGAGCATTTGATGTGGGCCTGAAGAGGAATGTGTTGCAGGTGTTTGGATCCCAAAGAATATTTTGGCTACTACCTGTCTTTAGCAGGTCTGTTTCTTTTGGATTCTTTAACAGTCTTTACTGTCCAAACTCTAATCAGTTTCCCCATGTCATTGTCATTCCAATATCATGATTTTATGTTTTTTGTTTGTTTGTTATCATTTAGTAATGGTGATGGGCAGGTCTTCCCTCTTAGGAGGAAGCCTTTGTCCTCTTACCCTAAAGGTAAACATTTCGATGGATGCTTGGAGGAGGCAGAGAGACACATTGGTAAAGCCAGTAAAATTAAGTTTTACATTTAAAAAAAGTTTTAAAAAATCTGTTTACCTACTATTTTCAAAAGCCACTCTTTGTCTTGACAAATCATTTATTTAAAAAGATGGACTAAATTTACCCAGAGTTTTCACGCTGTCTTTTAATGTGATCTCCAACCAAGACCCGTCATTAACTTGAGTGTGTGATGCCTAAGAGTAGAGTTACAGGCACACCTCCTATCTCATTCTCTCTCTCTCACACACACACACTCCTTCCACCTGGAAAAATAAACACATGTGGCACTCAAGCTGACAATTACAAATGTGTATGCACAGCACTTACTCACATTTCATCTTAAACAAGGGAAGATGCACTGCAAGTTAGGGATTTTTAAGCGATTTCCCCCCATAGGCCAGGGGTGTTAGTGCTCTTCCAGAAGTAGTCAAATAGTCAGTAAACATGTAGCAATCCTGTGTATTTCACATTTTCTTGGACCCATTTTAATCACTACCCATGCTAAAAGCAGTACAATTTAAACAACTCCAAAACACCTTTTTAAGTAGCACACTGATTTAACTGCACTCACTCTTATGGTCCATGCAGTCGATCTATAACATTGTTTGTCTAGTTACCAGACATATGTTTTTGTAGTGAACATGTGTTTTACTTTTTGGTGTTTTTTCAGGGAAACATCCCTTTAAGGATTCCTCAGAATGGGTTTGGGACAATCGTCATTCAAATGAGGCCAGATCAGATCTCCATCTTGAAGCTGAATTCTGAGGAAGTTGTGGAATTCACAAGCTCAAGTGAAGTCAGTATGTTGAAATATGTTTTGAGACTTAAAAACACGATAATATTGCTTAATTAGTCATGTTAACATGCAGGACATTTATATTGCAGTAAAATACTGATAAACATCTGATAGACTTATATCAAGAGGCTCTAACGATGCAACTTATTTAAAATGGAAGTCAGCCACATGTTTCAAACCATTTAGTTTGCGATACTTCATATCTTATTAATAAAAAGTACTACAAATATTAGTTTACTCATTTTTTATTTTCTCCCAATGACCTACACATGAGAAAGCAGAAGGATGAGTGTAGTGCAGCAGCAGTACATGCAATAAGAACGCGATTTAGTCCACCAGTCTGGAATGTGGTTCTTCGCACTTTTCTTCCTTGCGCAATGGAATTCCATCACATGTATGTGGATGTATTTGCGGTTCTTTGTTGTACTGACTTGTGCAGGTACTAGATCTAATTAAGGCAACAAAGAGGCTAAATTTAAACAAAGATATACACATAGACACATTTCTGGTTTGACCTGTCAGAGCACAGACACTGCAATGATAGCAGAGTAAGTGTGTGTAACATATTAATGCGTTTCTTGGTCAGTCAGTACCAAAGTATTTCTGGCCAAAGTGTGTTGGAGCCACCGGGTGAACTTCAGTAGTCAGTATGGTGATGTCAGGAAACTCTTGAATGATTGATTTTGCACCTGCAGACACAGACACACATGCTTAAAAGTGTTCCACCATTTAGAAACCAGACGGTAGATTAGTGTTATCCACAGACACGCATGCTAAAAAGTGTTCAACCTCTTAGAAGCCAGACGGTAGATAAGTGCTATCCACAGACACACATGCTTAAAAGTGTTCCACATCTTAGAAGCCACTGATCACTAATACTGACATTGGTTTAAACTGCAAGAAGGATAGACAAACAAACAACAAATCTATGTAGTGACTGCAATATGCCTTACTGACAGCATGTGAGGTGTCAAACATGCATCACTGGTAGATAGGAATGAAGCAGATATATTAAGTAAGTATCTTAAATTAATAGAGGTTGGTGACACCCAATCATTAACTGGTGATACCCGTTTTGAACCACTCAACGTGTTTAACTTGATATTGTATTGGTAGGTCAGAGAGACACCTAAAACATGCAATGCCATCCCGGGGATCCGCCAGACCAGGGCCAGGGCAGGACTTACCGTGTGGTGTGGAGAAAAGGCTGAGGAGAATGATGTGTTTGGCTTGTAATCCATGCTCTCGTAGAACTCTGACAGCTTCGATCACAGTGTTTCCTGTACCTGACACCAGTGAATATGCACGCGCACACACACACACACACACACACACACACACACACACACACACACACACACACACACACACACACACACACACACACACACACACACACACACACACACACACACACACACACACACACACACACACACACACACACACACACACACACACACACACACACACACACACACACACACACACACACACACACACACACACACACACACACACACACACACACACACACACACAGAGAGAGAGAGCTGTAGTGCGCTGTCTGCACGTCTCATGGGAACACACATACACAACTCTCTGATATATGCAGGGTGAGAGATTTGATTGGCATACGTACTGAGGATGGGATACATCAGCAAAACCTTCCGCCGACTGATGTCAGGGGGGAATTTGGCGTAGTAAACTTTGGCTTTCTGGGTCTCCTCATCACTCTGGATGAGTATCTTACCAATGCGGATGGACCGGCAGCAGTCCCTCAGGCCCTGTTCCATAGCCTCCCCTGCAGAGAAGTGACCATGCTGCTTAACCTGCTCAACCATTAAACGACTCCCATTCACAAAGACCACCCATGAGTGTCCTTACCACTCCTCATGATGCTGACTCCACAGTTACCCTTCTCAAACTTAACACCATCATATTTGTGCCCTGGAAATCAACAGATGAGGGTTATACATATGTGTGAGTGTGTCTACAGCAAATAGGCTTTTTGTTAAAGACCACAATGGAAATAAGCCACGTAGCTACACATGTTCTTCTGGCATCAGAACTTTCCAAATGTCCGCATAACTCACCTGTTGGAGTGGTGACCGTGCATTCGCTGTATGGAAGCTGATTGAGTCCTTCTTCAACCACTAACCTGATCTAAGGGCAGATATTCCATTTAATCACAAATAAATCTTCAAACACAATCACACACACCGATAAGTACATAGTTAGGCCTTCGTATTGAATTGTTCTTCTAAACGACACTTTCAACGTTTCATTTCGCCTCGTGACAATGTTGGTTTCTCACTTACCAGTCTATCTGCACAAAACACAAAATCACCTCTACTGGTCGACCTAAGTGGGAGAAAAACAGCTAATATCAGTTAGCTAACTCGGTGGCTATTGGCCTATAGCACACATCAACATCTTTCAAATTAGCCCACTTGTCTAACAGCAACAATGAACATAACCCAAGGGCATCCTCTTCTAATAAGCTATAAATAGCTCGTTGGTGTTGATGCTATTTGAGCACTTGCAACAAATGTATCTTTATTGTCAAATGTATCTATTCAGCAAAAGGGACACATTTTGCAGGCCTATTCTTCGCTTTTACTCTGGTCTATGCACACGTCCCAAGGGCAACGTGGAAGGAAATACATGGAGTATGGTCGAGGCTTACTTGAACTTAACTTACGTATCTCTTATGATGGTCTGTAGTTCTCGTATTTGGTCATTCAGTGGAAGGAGTTTCAGCTGGGGTCCGATCAGTCCCTGTGCTTCGCTACTTAATAATGTTACGGTGTCGATACTATGTCCGTCGGAGAACGGTTCCGATTGTTCCTGAAAGCCGCTATTGCTGAAGCGGACTTGTTTAGAAGCGTTCTCTTGACTGTCATTTACTTTATTGTTCAGCTGCTGGTTATAGCAAGGCATTGTGTTTTCGAGTAAGCACGTTTCCATTAAACAAAAAGCAGGACAAATAAAGAAATCTACTACTACAAGTAAATGTAGAAATATAATTCACGAGGCAAAGCAAAAAGGT
This sequence comes from Sprattus sprattus, assembly GCF_963457725.1. Taxonomy (NCBI): domain Eukaryota; kingdom Metazoa; phylum Chordata; class Actinopteri; order Clupeiformes; family Clupeidae; genus Sprattus; species Sprattus sprattus. The sequence continues at coordinate 69,706,974 of NC_137920.1, forward strand.
AAAATCCCCTTGTCATCCCTGAAACCAATGTTGCGGGGTTGAGTGAATTTAATCCGCATGACGTTGAAGTTGCAGGAACAAAATCAGTTACACAGGACGTTGGGTCATTCCTGAGTCTGATCTCTGATTGGTCAGATGAATGGTCTATCTATATTGGGCGACAGAGACAACTAACAAGGGTGAAACAGACCTTCGCCGACTTGTGGACATAGCTAATAATTGCAGGTATTCTGCCAGTTAAAAACTGACTGCAACTATATTAGCTCTAAATTAGGCTACTTGAGTAAATGCAGTGATGTGGGGTGGAGGGGGATTGATTTTAATTTGAGAAATTAACTAAAAAAGTACGTAATGCTCAGCATGTGACTTAGCCTATGCTATCGTCTGTATTTTCTCTTTATGTCTCATAGATGTAATCATTAAAACAAGTAAACACGTTTCATGAAGACCTTCAAAAATTCTGCAACAAATATAATATGTCAGCTTCCCTTCCTCTTCATGTTATACCATATGAAAACACCTGAGGTTCATGGATACAGCAAAGTTGACAATTCACAATAATGCCTAGATGGAGTTATCAACTGTAGCAGTCTTTGGCAGTTCTTGAGAAGTCACTACTCCAGTGGGCTTTCAACCGAGAAAGTACCTGTCGACTGGCAGATTTGTGGACAATACCAAAACCCTCAGATCCCCAGAACAAAGGTCAACAGGATAATAGAGGCCGCTGCACGCTGGCACACTAACAACTGCTCTGTCAGTGTGCTGCTGGGGGAGCAGTTAACCATCTTCATTGTTCTGCACTTATATATTTGTCTCCACATCTTCGTAGGCCCTCAGGAAACTGCCTATTTTACTTGAGGGCAGAGATGGCTATGAATATAGCCTTTGTAAGGAGAAAATACAGCGCATTTATGAATACATTTATGAACCACTGACAGTGAGAGGGAGACTTGTCCTTGATACCATACAAAAAAAGGTGTGCTCAGTTCTTGACTGTAACATTTGTCCTCACATCATACCTTGCGGCTGTGGCATTTATTTTTGGGCTTTTTGCCTTAAATTAGATAGGAGAGTGAAGAGAGACAGGAAGCGAGCTGGAGAGAGATTGGGAGTGGGATCAGGAAACGGGCACGAGTCGGCTTCGAACCTTGGTCCCTGTGGGCGTTCAGGCCCATCCATGGGACAGGGCTGCTGCTTGGGCCACAGCTCCCCCGGCACTGGCATTCTTTATGCAAAACACTCACTATGGTACATTCAGTGACAAGAGCACACGCTCCTTTAATGCAAAAATTGTCTTCCTGTGTCATCGGCAACAGGTTAAGGGCTTTCCCTCAACCCTCTTTTAAATCACACTTCTGTTGACTTCTGAACCCTTGCCACAGGTCACATTGATTGATTAATTTCCGGAGTGTTTATCTTGGAATTCCGATAGAGGGCGTTAGTTTCGGGTTCGGAGTGATGCTGAACCGCAACCGGGCCTGGTAGGAAGGCGAGGGACTCTACATAGTAACATTTTCTGTTCTTTTTGTTCTATTTGTTAGGTAAATGCGTTTCTGTACTCACATGCGAAACGGTCAATATAAGTACGGACCGCCATAAGGCTGTAGCTATATTAAACCCAAATATGACATGAGCTGGAGTGATGTGAAGATGCCATAAGGACATAGTTATATGATGACCATGATAGTTAATGAGTGAAGATGAAGCAAGGCATTTAGATATGTAAGATAACACCATTAACCTGACTGAACTACACTCTGTTGTTGTACACCTACTGCAAAAACTAAAGAGCGATTGTTATATTGTAACTACCAACATATTGTACAGTATAGCACGCGCTAATTAACATTGTGGAACAGATTCTAAACTCAAACCCTAGTCTTTATTACAATGCATCACTATGTTGTTATCTGTCAAACTCAAAATTGTGCAATGAGTATCTGTTTCCGTGTCTCTACAGTATGTCCATCCTCTCACTGGCGTACAGTAATAAGTGGTTCTCTAGCACCTGCCTCATCCTTAAGGCCTTATTCTAGGCTGTCTGATTCCTGTGGAGGTTTCTGGTATTGGTGCTTGAACAGGGTCTTGGATGACGGTCTTAGCAAGCATTGTGTCTATATTTATCAACAATGTTAGTAAAGAGTTTATGCACAAGAGTCTGTCCACTGTAATTGAGTTAAGAATAAAACTGATTGGTTAGATAACTAAAGTGATGGGTATATACAGTATATGGTCAAAAGTGATAGGTATGTATCAAACGTTACTACAGCTGTAAAGGTTTCCCCTACTTTTTGTGGTTAAACATTATTTTACTAATTGTTTATTTTCTCTAAAATTCCGCTATCCGTCTGAGTTTCATCTACCACAGTACGGGAATGAACATCTGGCCATTTCAAAAAAGTATTGGCACTTTAATTACCGTTCTACCATTTTGAGTATATGCCATTGGTCGCAAACATAAGAGAACAATCTGTTTCCTGGAAGAGAAACTGACACATGTTCAAAGTGTGCACTGATGGGTGGGTGTGCAGCAGAGGAAATGTTTCACATATTAAACTGAAAAATCATAGCAGCTTGTAAAGAAAGCTTATAAAACATAGCAGATTGACAATAGAGCTTTGGTAGAGTTAAAGTAAATAGTGTGAAGATGACTGGGGGGGAATTGTGTGTGGATTTTCACGAAGAACAACATTCAAACTCAATAGATGTGAGTCAGAAGATTTGTTTGGACAAAAGGAATCATCTCACTCCAGAAAATCAAAATGGCCTTTGTCAAGGTTGTGTACACTGTTTGTAATCTGTTTGGCGTGTGGATCATGTGGCTTATTCAATTAGACTCTAGCTTTATCTGAGTCTTCAGTTCCGTCTGTGGCCCTGCCATCACTCATGCAGTCACACTCAATCACAAACAGAGGGGCGGTAAAACAGTCCAGTTCACTGAGATTGGAAGCCTGAAACTGTGCCTCACAAAGTGTCACATATGGTTAAGACATCTTCTCAGCTATGTAGCAAATGCAGCTGATCCATTTCTTATTCATCAGTTGGGCAGATTATAATGATGTTACTCATTAAGTCATTAAAGGTTCACTGTGTAACTCTGATTAAGCTGGTTACCTTCAGGTGTTAACCCTAACTAAAACTATTCGTCTCTTAGAGGACTACTGAAGATCACTCCTTGTCTTATCATTCCTGACATTTTCAATGTTTACAATATTTACATTTAAACATAAAGTTTAAACTTTTTTTTAATTATAATTTTTTTAAAGCAAGACAAAACCCAACACATTTTTAGCTTTTTTCCTAATACATGGGCGGCAATAGGATTATTCTCTTACCTTTGTAAGCGAACTCGTGTTAGGATAACCTAACATCTGTAAACGTTGTGTAAATAAATATATCTGTAAGGGTATAAACAGCATGATGTGAACCTTTGACTGAAATCGTAAGAACCAAAGTTGGTTGCAGATGACGAGTAATGTCTCCTGAGTGTAGAATGAAAATGATCGCATAATTAAGCTCTGATTTTGATCACACTGCCTGGCCGAGTCAAATGGATTGATCAAACAATCTGAAATGCAATTTGCATTTGGCTGACAATCAATTGTGGTGCTAAATGGTAAATATTGAGAACCAATTATGTGACCTGGTGAATCTGAATTGGCTGTTGATGTAACTCACACAAGTGTCTTTGTGAGGAATAATTTTAAGATTGTGTCTTTGAAAAATCTATTCATTGGCTGCCTCCACTGAAGGTGCAGAAATGAGTTATCTAAATCACAGTGATGTGTGCGAGACCATCAGTGATGAATCATTGCAGGGCATTACTCTTTCCTTGGGTCTAACGTAGCCTATTGGTGTTGCAATGACTCAGTTGTGGTAAGGAAAAATCAGACTCGTGGAGCAGAGGTTCAACCAACCAAAAGTAAAATGCTATGCTTTCAAAGTCACTGTTTAGTTCAATATGTCATTTTAAATCGTGTTTAGAAGTTATTTATGAAAACACATCAACACTATTGAAGGGTATATTGCCATTTTGATGTATGTGATATCATTCAACGTACAGAATTCAAAAAGGACTTTATAATGACATAAAATAAACAGAAAGGCATTGTTTATTCATTTTTCAAATGTTAAATACCCAAAATAAGATGAAACCAAAGTGTTTAATTATTTAATACAAAGTAAAATTATACTAAAAGGTTTCCTCAGCTAATTTGTGCACTAAAAGTTTTCCTACTCACACATCCTCTCGCTGACCTTTACACACTCCATGTTTTGGCAAACCTGTTTAGCAGTTCTACCAGGAATATTCCTACAAACTTAATTAGGATTTATCATGATAATATTTTGTCATGCCACTTCTATCTCGGTTTCATTTTTCTTTGGACAGAGAAAAAAATATACATATATTTTGAACCTGAGGTTACATTCTGTATGCAATTTAAAGACCTTCGTTTCTGGAAAGGCTGTTACTGGGTATAGAGCAGGGCGACATGAAAAACGAATTGGCAGGACTTGGCCGTACGCTGAACACGTTTTAAAGTGGTTGACATCTATATTTACGAGTGACATCGATGTTATCTCGCACATTCGAGCTGAATGCAGCTATCTGATTACACGCCATACTAGTCGCCAATGAATCCGCACGCCGAGACGGAGCATATTAAGTCCTCCACCACTTGCCCTGGTACCTGAATTGCGCACATCTCCGATCAAGAGGCTGTAGACGGAGGCGCACACCCTGTGTTTGCATTTTTCCTCGGCGTCGCCTCCCTGAGAGAAAGGGTGTCAGAAAAGGGGATGAATGAAAAGTTGGGGATGAATGGAGCTCTACCCTCTTTAATGGGCACGGGAAAGGACGTGAGGCGTTCCGGAGGAGAGCAAGAGCGCAGGCGCCCCACCCCTGCCTTCAATTAAAAAATCTCAAGGTTTTTCTGTGCAAAAGCGAAGATGGCGACAGACTGAAACAGCCAGCGGAACAGGGTTAAAGATGATGAGGAGGTACAGCTCGCTACACCATACACGGAAGAAAACATAAGGACAATGCCTGACTATTCGAAGAGGACCATTCTCAAATAAGATTTCTTTACTGGACGTTGCTATGCGTTTCCTGGATGATGCTCAACTGGCGATGGACATGTCGGTGGGCTTTCGCGGCATGTCTAAATTGAGACTGTTAAGGGTATATTACACCGGCCGTATTCATTCTATTATGAATTGTGAAAATTAAAAGTCAGTGGTTCGACAGTTGTATGATTCCTTCGATTCAGCAGCGTGGACAACTACCATCTATCATCATGTTGCAAACGAGGTAGGTGACATTGTTTTGGGGGATATATTGCGGAGGTGACAAGCCCATCTGAGCTCGCTTTTGTCTCCCCCTAAAATATGATCAGGGGTGTTTGGATGTGTCGAAGGGAAGATGACGCTGTGGTAAAAATTTGCTGTGCACCCAAACAAAGCGACAAACCATGCACCGACTCAGAGAGGGTACAGAAATGGCGAATGTCTTTGGCATCTCTTTTATTTTTCACCGTCCTTCTCTCTGACCACCTCTGGCTGTGCGCGGGAGTTAAGTCCAAAGACCGGAGCCAGCGTAGAGCCTGGGGCAACGCAACCGACGGGCCCCAGCCGGTCCTCGGGGGAGAGAAATGTGTTTTTCTTAGCAATCAGACCAAATCCCTGCCTCCCACTCCTCAGTGCACTGACCCCCAGAGCCGGACGCATCTGGAGTCCTCATGCATGGCTCTGTATCGGCAAAAAATCGGCCTAATCGGATCATTCTCAGCTTCCGCGATCATGTCTCCCCATATGTTCTTGGAATACTTTAGGAATTTCAGCCTCTCTTTTTGTGACACTTACTCCGTGGCAGACCTGCTGCAGGGCATGGCCAGCCCGGACGGATTGAACTGCAGCCTGGCGAACGTCATCCGGGAACTGTTCGGCGGCGGAGAGGAAGACGGGGATCTGTGCAGCGCGTGCGTCCAGGAGTACGTTAGGCTGGATCAACATGCTCAGGAAAGATATGAGGAGTTCGACTTCCTCTTTCTCACGTACCTATCAGAGGACTATTCCGTCAGATCGCACGCACAGTACTGTAAGGTAAGGTTTTGTTTCCGCCAGAGCGCACCTCTGGAGCGCATGTGAGTGTGTAAGCTCACAGGTTTGCGTCCATGGCGATGTGTGATATGAGTGACAGCAGCAGGTGACAGAAGTGAGATGAGGCCTTTGTGGTTTAATGTGTAGACGTAAGTGAGGCGTTGAAGCCCACTCATACGCATTTTAGAGTAAGTATACCACAGGTTGCAAAACCTGTAGCAAACTGTAGACTGCCCCACCATTAAGATCGTAACATCATTGGTGATGAAAACTAAATAAGATCTAGGCAAGACTTTGAACACTATAGAGGTGTGTGTGTGTGTGTGTGAGTGTGTGTGAGTGAGTGTGTGTGTGTGTGTGTGTGTGTGTGTGTGTGTGTGTGTGTGTGTGTGTGTGTGTGTGTGTGTGTGTGTGTGAGAGAGTGTGTGTGTGTGTGTGTGAGTGTGCACTCCCCTGTGTGTGCAGCATGCAGAATCAAGGTGTTTGGAAGAGGAGTACAATGTGTCTGTGTTTGACAGTGCACTGTCTGTCCCAGTTCTTTTCCTCTCCAGGTGCACCACCCTGTCACATCCAAGCATGCTGGTCTCTTTATCTCTGCCACTGTCTCTCTCCGTTTGTCTCACTCACCTCCCTGTGACCAAAACACTGCTGAAAGAAAAGATAAATCCCTTAATTACTCAACAGAAGACAGTGGATGCACTGAAGTATCCAGTAGTTACTCACTGTTATGCTCAGCAGCATGGCTCTGCATTATGGTGGGTCCAGCTAATCCTGAAGCTGCTTGACATCTTTCTCCCTTACCATGCTGGGATCAAAACACTGTTTGAAACAGATGTTTTGCCATTTCACAGAACCAGTGATTAAGATTTAAGTTTTTCATTTGATATAAACCGTGCTATTCCGCGAGTTATTGTAGCTCACCTGAGCACATGACCATGCCCTACTCAACAAAAGGCCCTCGTACAACAGGCACACAATGCTCTATACATTCCACCATTTCAATGAATCCCTCTTTTGTATTTACCATTCACCCTCATGAACCTTTCAGTGACTCTCCCAGCATGTTATAGGTTGCCCACCTGCTGACAGACAGTGATATGAGCAAACATGATGGCATGGTGGGTTGATTAAAGTCTACAGCTTTGTTAACCTTACTTACAAGACTGTGCCTCAGATCCCTACAGGAGTAGTGAGAGATAAACGCAAATGCAGCATCATTAGATCATATGATGGCTTGATGGTGTCACCATCACAACCCAGCCGAACATTTAAATTAAAGTTCCCCCGGTTGCTTCAGTTTTTCAGACTTTTTTTGTGAAATTCTAGCTCGCTTGAAGCTGTTAGGTTCCTTGTTGTGCTCTTCAGCCTGTCGTGTCTATTCTGTGCACTTTACTGCAGTTGCACACTAAGGAGTAGGCTGGCAGAGAGAGACTCTCTAAAATGGATTCTCCAGTGATGACTTTTTTAGAATCAAATAAGAACTACTTGACTGGCATCCAACAAGCCTAATTACAGTGTGCCCAGTGATTGGTTAAGATGCTGCCTGTGCAGCTCCAGTAATACTATTGATATTGCCGTCCTTGCTGTAGCATTCCTGCAGTGATTGCTGCTATTAGCCCATCTCTCATGCTGTCAGTTTGGGTAATTCTGCAGCAGTTACTACCAATGCCATCACTACAGTCACACTCCTGCTAGTCTTCGCTTTGGATCTGCCTTCATAGTGTTTAGTTAAAGGATTCCCTCCTGGACTCTTTTGCAGTAAACAATTTCTGTGGTCAGACCTAAGGCTATGCCAAACAGATGTCCGTAAGATGGTCTTAATGCATAGAATACACATCTTTACTTGATGATGAGTGGAGGTATATTATGTCCTGCTGTTGGCCAGGTGTAAGAAATCAGTTCAATAGTGAGTGACTCTAGTGAGTAACATTGTCTCGTGCACTAGTCTCTTTGGCTCAATATATGTGTTCCAGAAATCTCCCGTGTCAGAGTGGGAAAGCACAGAGAAGCATAACACCCATTGTGAGGGACTGAGGCGGTCACCCCACGTTATTCCGGGATGTGGCGACTGGACTTGGTGAAGATGGGGACAACAGTGCAGAGGATGGTGGCTTTTATACAAATGTATATATTTATTTACACATACTAGGTTGACCCCACAATGAACAAAGAAATCATATTACAAACAGTACTCACAGTAACTCAAGTCCTAGGCTCCTAGGCACCTGCTTGGCCCATTTAGGCCCAATACCGACACAACCGGGGCACAAGCCAGGCCCCAAACTAGGCCCAGAGACTAAGCACGAAACTAAGTACATATATAAAACAAGACACCAAAACAAAGCACAAACAAGGCAAACAGTGTCCACACATCTAGAGACCCACTATGCACAATAACCGGGCACAATAACCAGGCACAATACGAGCTTGGTGGTGAAGCTTAAAAGGTGCTAAACATGCCCTTTTTGTACATGAAGATTGCTGGTGTTCCTAATGTGTCCGATTGTCAGCTTAGAAGGTTCTGCACATAGGCTTACATTCTGATCACCGATGAGTTATGTAGGAAGCACGCACATTCAAGCCAACTCGCAAAGGCCTCCGCACACTTGCGTACACATAATACTTTTTCAAGGACAAGTTTCTTGCTGTGTTCGTACTAACAGAATAGAGGCCCTTTCAGACTGCTCCCTCCATCTAAGGCCTATGCCATAATGGTTGAAGCACCTTCACAGTAAATAACACATCTCTGATCTCTGCTCATCTCCTACTGACAGATAGTGCTAATTACAACGGCATTGTCATGTATTTTCCCATGGTCCGATGTCTTGTGACAGACTATGGTGCTATCGATAATGCTGTCCTATTAGATTGTGAAAATACACAGACCATTCATGGGTAATACATACGGGTTTGTCTTATATCATCTTAAGTTGGAGGTGGAGGACGTACAGTATTTGTCACTGGATTGTGCTTCAAATACAGGTGAAAAACTGGTTTCATAAATGCTGTCATTCTGGCTTATGCATGGCAAAGAGTTGAATGATGTAACATTGAGTTTTACATAAAGCAGTTGTTCCATAATCTTTTCTACTGTATGGTGCCTATGATACAAGCAGATATGATGACGTATTGTTTGTTTGTTTATGGTATATCTACCATCGTATATGGGATATGTCACATTACAACAAACTGCAATCTGTGAATCACCCTACAGCACTGTTGTCTTTAGTGACTGAAGTAACACCACCCCCACAGACGTAATAATGGTTTTGTCCACACATCTTATCTGGGAGGCACAGCGTTCTGTTGCTTCCCCTCCGAGGGTTCACACAAAAGATGCGTTCCAAAACCTCCTGCTCCAGTGAGGCTTCCAGAAACATGGCCATTTAATTCTCAGTGCTGCCTGTCCCATTCACACTGTGGGCCTCATACCAGTTACAGTACATACACATTTATTCATTTGGTTTGTATCCAAAGTGACACAGTTACAGTTACAGTTACAGTTACAATTACAGTTAAGGAACAGCAATCATGTTTCAGTTGAACTCCCCACTAAATTAGATACGTTTCCCATTCTCCCAGGCTTGGACTAGGACAGGATCTTCTTCCACTGGTCAGGAACATGCAAACATAGTGCACACCTGTCACATCAGGGTTTGTTTTGCCTAGGGGGGTTACTACATAGAGTGCTTGGGTATCTACCATTTTCTCCAGAAGTGCCCTTCATAATTTTTTAATGGAGGGGGCACCCCCTCTGTGAGAGTTCCCCTTCGCTTTGCTGGAGCGCTTTCCCCTCAGAATGTCACTGCGAACCACCTCTGGCTCAGGCAGCTCCACTCTGTGCAGGAGCACCCAGCCACTCCCCCTGCTGAAATTAGGGATCCTGCTCCGTAGTTCTACAGGGACCCCCCCAGCTCCACAGCTCTGCAGGAGTCGTGTCCTCTAGCCATTATGTAAAGATGGCCTTTACCCAGAGCCTGAGGACAAGAGGGAATCTGGGATTGCCTTCTTACTGACCTCGTCTTCTCCACGGGTATAGACAAACAGGTTTACTGGGCCAAGCAGGTGACCATACTGCAGGGACTTTCCCTTGCAGTGTCCTTGGACAGACTGTTTGCTTCTCTCCACTTCAGCCCATAGTGGTTGGTGAAGGTCCTGTCAGTCTGAAGAAGAGGGGGCATTTTTTATCAGTTTCTTATCAAGGTGTCTGATGCAGATCAAGACACTCCCCTGACACAAGGCTGTCACAATACCCATCCGCCGTGCTGCTTTGAGAAAAAAGCCAAGATCGCATTTATTGTCAGTGGAGCTGAGAGGGCAGATGTGCAGTTGTTCAGCCATGAACCGTGTTGCATAATGCAACAAAAATGCTTTATGTTCAGTCTGGTTGCCATAGGAGAACCCCCTGGCTTGGGGGGATGAGTGCTTTTACCACCCTGGTAGGACATTCATAGCTACAGCTCTCCTCTCCATGTGGCTCTAAGGCAGTGGACTAGACTAATGAGGATGGAGGCACCGGTGATGGCTCTGAATAGGCACGACTTGTGGCATTTCAGGATCAGGTGCCGCCACTGATTTGTGGTCTCTGGAGTGGATAATATGGCTCTCTTGACCCCTCCCGCAGACCTGTTTTGTGTGATCCCAATTCGTTGTCTGTCCACTCACTGCCTGCTGGTTCACAGTCAATGATAACAGGTCTCACTCAGGCCCCGGGGCAGAGGCCATTTCATCTGGCTGGAGTTAGAAGTGGTTACTCAGACACAGAAACCTGCAAGACAGAGAGAGTAAATGACAGAGGCGAGGCTGTTATTTAGCTGTTTTGGCTAAAACCCAACTCCAAACCGGAGACTAATGTTTCATTTTATTGCTCTAAGGAGGAGGACCCCAGCATGAAAAACGAGGCCGTCGGGCCACATTTTGAGTCAGGTTGCATTCCAGTTGTCTTTTCTCCCAGACTTACCCTCTATTTTGCAGACTTTGAATGTGGATTACACATACCAAACCAGAGTTCACACATGTGGACAGAAATGCATCATGCTGTGATGCTGGGCTCACTGTTATATGCTGCGGATGTGTTGTGTCCAGTGGTGTAGTCCAGGGTATACGCAGGTATACGGAGTATACCCACTTATTTTTCAGTCAGTATTGCGTGTACCCACTTCTCAAAGCAGGGAGTTTATCCTGTGCTGTATGGGCTGCTTAAAAAAAATAAGAGTATACCCACTTCTCCAGGGACCACTACACCACTGGTTGTGTCCCCTCGGGTCAGATCGAGGACTCAAGTGCCTGTCAAAATGCACTGAAAAAGATGGCGGTGGGGATTCCCTTAAGTGCAAGTGTGGAGAAGGAGTCCAATTTTTAAGTGTGGTGAGCTGTTTTTTGTTGATGTGGCACTTAACTCTTTTCAGCTTGATCCACCAGCTTGATAGTTAGGAGTAGGAGAGGAATCATTTTACTATTATTTGGCCAAGGATCTTATTCAATAGCATCAGGTGCAATGAATCCCTCTGTTATTTTGGGGATTATTCATATTTCATATGTGAATGGAATATTTCAGAAATATTTCACTGTTTATAGCAATGAAAAAACAATTGTAATCCCATTTCATTGCAGAATCACAGAATATCTATGAATGATTAACTTTTAGCCCTAGTGTAATAATTAAATTGTATTTCAAATTAAATGTTGGGCTCACTGGTAATCCCTACCCTTTTCTGTGTTTAACCCTGGAGTACCATAACCTCCACCTGGAATGAAAAAGACTTAATTCCTTACGTAGTTACATTCAACAAAATGGATCTGTTAGTGATCAGCAAGTGTTTTTTAAAGGTCGAGTTATGCTAGATTGTCACACAGACAATCAATTCTCCTCCCTATGACTATATATATATAGTCATAAATATACCGATAACTTAGTCCACCCTACATTTGCACATACTCTGCACTTTTATTGCTATTTTGCATTTACTGGTTAGATGCTAAACTGCATTTCGTTGTCTCAGTACTTGTACTCTGTACAATGACAATAAAGTTGAATCTAATCTAATCTAATCTAATCCCTACACCTACAGGCATGCTACCTTGACACATGGTTGACCTGGCGGTAGTTTTGTTTTTTGTGAGGTAATTTTGTTGCTTTCTTATATCAAGCCTAATGACATAGCCCAGGCTAGTCACAGACACCAGAGTTTTTCCTTCAGAGCATGTGGTGAGTATATGTAAGAAGAACTCAGATATAACGGGCAGATACAACATTGCTTTAGTAAATCCTTTTTTTTCAAACACAACAGCAGTGTCTACAGTTGGCACATACTATCACAAGTTGTCATACAATAAAGAGACTTGCTTTAGGCCAGTCATCTCGAGTGAAAAATAATGTATTTTGGCTCTTAACTGCATTGTCGGTAGGCGTCAACCACATATTGTCTTCAAGGAAGCAGTTCATTGTCATGCTGGCTAATACAATCAAGCCCTTGTACCTATATAAATGAGGAACTGAGTTTAACAGTGAAGCAAGTGAGGATTTGAGGAATAAGATGTTCCTGACGTTGCAGTATTGTAGTTTCAGCTTTGGCAATTCCAAATCCATCCCCACTGTGTATGAGAACCTTTATCATATTTGTATCTGTTATTTAATACATTTAGATTGTATGGTCATATCGATTGTTTGTTTAGATTTGCAGGCCTATTCTGTTTTATCCATGCGCTGGCTGCCAAAGAAAATTATCATCGCTAAGTAATTACAGTTACCTTAACTGAAAAATCCAAAAATGCCAATATAGATAGGAAGAGCAGCTCTGTGATGTGTGGAAAACCGGCTGAACCTTACACTGTTTTCCTCAGTTAGAGGGCATCTTGTACTTGATCACACAGCTCCACTGGTGCCAACCCACAATCCCTTGTGATTGGGGCATCGCTGTCATACCTTCAGACATGGTGTCAGTCAAATGTTTCAAAGGGAACCTTTTTTATTGGTGTAAAAAAAAGTCTTCATACATGTGATGAAGAAGTTCCCTCGGGATCAATAAAGTATCTATCTATCTATCTATCTATCTATCTATCTATCTATCTATCTATCTATCTATCTATCTATCTAAGTGGGTATCTGTGGAAATTCCTGAAAGATATCATCTCAGTATTTGGGACAGTCAGTTTTATTTTCAGATGCAGAGTCCTCTGTGATCCATTTTCTGAAATAATGGCGTAGATGAGCGCTATGCCCTAGCATGTCAAATGTCTAAGTATGCCAGCACTTAAGGGTAAAATACCATCAGGTCGTCACTGACACTGAATATAGACAGGACCGGCTTCATTTCATCTCTCCACCTCTCTTGGTCTGAGTGTGTGTGTGTGTGTGTGTGTGTGTGTGTGTGTGTGTGTGTGTGTGTGTGTGTGTGTGTGTGTGTGTGTGTGTGTGTGTGTGTGTGTGTGTGTGTATGTGTGTGTGTGTGTGTGTGTGTGTGTGTGTGTGTGTCTGGATAATGGGCTTTACTCTGCTGAAAATTGCTGACTTCACCACACACACAAACACACACTCACTCACCCACAAATTCATGCAAACACAATTGGTCAAGTTGCTCCTCTGCCATGCTGTGGTATATCTGGCAGTCCGGCTCTGACGGTGGAGCAGGGTGACCCCCCAGCCCGCCTGTCACCTGCATTACCACATCCAGAGTGCCAAGTCACAGAGACGACCCTCACCCCGGCGTCCTCAGGCAGCCACTCCACCGGCGACGGGCGATGGCAACCTTTCATTTTCTCTCCTATTGTGCCTAACTGCATCATGATGCAATGAAGCCGTGTGAGCCCTCTCTGCCTTCTCCAGCTGGCCTGCCGCAGGTCTCATTGATTCTAGCGTGTAATGATCCACAGAGCCCCATGCCTCACATCAGAGAGGCTGGGGCGATAATGAGATCTTTGGGCTTTCCCATCAGCCCCGGGGGCACGGAGGGACGCCCGCACACACACGCTGGAGGCTGGAGGCTGCTCCGCGGTCTCTCGCACTGCAGCGTGCAGCCTGAGAGGCCAGAGATAATATGATTTTATTAATCCCTCTTTTGTGTCACGGTTGAATTTGAGTCCTTGTCAAGCTGGTTTATCATTGTCACTGTGGCTGTAAGAGCAGGAGCCCTGGAGTGATAGTGGTGTGTCGAGGATGGGGGGGCTTGAGTCAAACTGGTGCTTCGTGGTCGGGTCGGGTGAGGGGGGGTGGGGGTGTACTGACTTTTCTATCCTTGTACTGTGTAACGGATTTCAGTACAAATCCCACAAAATCTGCTTGTTTCTAAAGAATTGTCTCTTTACTTGTGGATTATACTGTCGTTTTACCTGGAAATATTGTAAACGAATGGAGAAAATGAAATTGCGCCATTGTGAGAAAATGTACCCGTAGTGTTAGGCCACCCGTAGTGTTACATAGTTACAGATACAGGAGAGGAGGATGACTGAAGGTGCGCTGCTAGTATTTGATTATGGAGCCACTCGAAGCTCTCGTGTGACTGTGAAGGGTGTCCCTGTGGGGGGTGAGAGGGAAGTGTGTGAGAAGACCTCTAATTTGTCATGGCTGAAAGCCACAAGACGGAGGAAAATGGCTCTCACTCACTCTCTCACAGAAATCACTGCAGATGTTCCCTGTAGTTTTGTTCCTTGCACTTTGCGTGTAGTATGTATGTTTATGTATATACGGCTGTACAGTATTTATATTGTGTGCATGCATGGTTAGGTCACTGTTAATGCATTCTGGTCACTGTAGTCATTTCAAAGTATTAATTGAGTCAGTATTTTACTGTTAACTACTAAATAATGCTTACACCAAGCAATGTTATAGCAAGCTTCTTTTAAAAGACTCCACGAATCAGTCAAATATCTGTCAATTTGGGAAAAAAAGGTGTCAGACCACTAATGTATACACTACATGTAAGTGTGGGTGAAACATTGAAATGTGTTGTTTTCATGCCAGTATTTATTGATAACGTAAAAAAAAGTCAGTTATCACTGAACAAAGGAAGCAAGACACCAGATGCAATGCCCAAACAGTGAATAGCGATGTTGTTAACCTTGCACCTGCCTGTGGCTGCCAAACTGAACAGGCTGAGCACAGCTTACTGGGCATGCTTTGGAATCATACTGTGACACACTGTGCACCTGTGGACATGTCAGTGTGACGATTATTCACTGTGCTCAGAACACAGCACTGCATTGAGAAAACTCAGCAGTCATCGGTTATTATCAGGATAGCCTAAGTAGTCCCAACAAAAAAATCGATTCACTTACAGCAACTTCCAGTTCAGTTCAGATCAGTCCAGATCCGTTATTTCGTGAGTGGTCTCTTCACAATTTCAAAAGTTTTCTTTGAATGGAATGATTTTTATCATTTTATCATATTTTATTTTATGAAATATCATTATGACAGTCATCAATGATTGCACTGTTAATCTGCTCTCCTGTGTTCTGATGTTTTGATGTGTGAAGCAAGTTCTTTAAAGCAGCAATACGGAGTTCTGCTCTACTACTCTAACTACTAAACTAGTAAGCAAACTACCTAAAAGGCATGCAAAAACCTCGCAAACACCACCAACAGCCCAGCTGGCACTGATAGAAGCTTGCCAACATACTAACTAGTGTCTTTTGGCAGTTAGGCTGGCAATGCTATCTTCCATTTTTGCTGGGTGTATACCAGCCCGTTACACAGAACTACATTGTGTATATCCTGGATGGCTAGTGGGAAAGACAAAGGTGTCCTTCACATGACCATATACTGTCAAAATTAATTTGAGGATGGTGCCTAAACTAGTTGCCTATAAAACCATATTTCAAAAAGTGTCAAATTGTTGCAGTGTTACTTAAACATGAGTGTTGCACAGCAAGTTGGCCATTTCTGCTATTGGTTAAGAGACATACTGTCTTAATTTGGAGAGGCAGTGGGTCAGTGCCCCCCCCCCCCCCCCCCCCCTTCTAGGACAGTAGTTGGGAGGGGTCTTTTGTCTCCATAGATACTAGTCTGTGCCTAGCAACCTCTCTCTGCATGTCTGAGAGAATAAGAACAATTAGAGGGGATTGTTTTAATTTAGAGCAGCCACAGAAGGGGTTTCCATCAATATGTTCCCCTCCAGAGGCGATCGGTAATTACCACAGGACACCGTGCACCAAAGGACTTCATCTCAAGGAATCCTCATTTCATTAATGCAGACTGATGTAAATCCCAAATATGACGTAAATAAGGTCATTAAATGAATACAAATAAAAATATGAATGTGAATCAATACTGTTCGACATGACTGATCTACAAACGGACGAGTGCACAGATGAGACAATATTGACAGTAAATACTGTTGATCAGAACTGGCACATCTTGTTGCCTTGGTTAAAGCTTAGTGTATCACAGCTTGGTTAAAGCTTAGTGTAACAGCTTGGTTAAAGCTTAGTGTATCACAGCTTGGTGAAAGCTAAGTGTATCACAGCTAGGTTAAAGCACAGCTAGGCAGTTAGTAAGAACTGATTAGTGCTGGATATGCACCTTTTGCTTTTTTTCTGAACACCGTCGTAAGATGTGAATGTTTTATGCGAACAGAATGATATGAATATAAAAACATGCATGCTTCATCTCTCTCTCTCTCACACACACACTGTCTCTGTTTTCTTTCTGTTTCTCTCCCTCTCTTTTTGTCTCTCTCTCTCTCTCTCTCTCTCTCTCGCTCGCTCTCTCTGTTTCTGTCATCTTAGAGGAAGGAGTTAAACTAGAACGTGCTTCCCCTCTTAATTAGCCTCTGGTCCTGTCAGATTCCTAAAATTAGCAGTGAGAGTTATCTGAGATTAGTATTCTACCAAACACGCTCTCTCCTCACGAGCTAAAACACTGGCAAAACACAAAGCAGTAGAGCCCATCATTGGTAGTTACAGTAATTACAGATAAAAGGTGTCCCCTAAAGTAACCATACTAATCAGAGTAGCAAAAAGAAATGTATTCTAACTGTGTGTCCTTTAACTCTCCCTTAAGAACCTACCGTGTTGCAAGCTAAGTCAGCTAAAGTAGTGTTATGCGACCTTTAGTTTTACTTAATAAGACAAGTGGGCAGATTATGACAGAAGGCGCCCTGGTGTTGGAGTGTACCCTTTCATTATGGACCCACTCCAGATCTTCGGTGTGTGAAAGGGTGTACCTGTGTGGGCTGAGGGAAGTGTGTGAGAACGCCTCTGATTTATTACAGCTGAATTGTTGGTGACAGGGTGAAAAAAGGCTGTCAATCAGCTTAGCAATTACTGGAAAATCTCTGCTTGTGTGTGTATGGGCATGGGTGTAAAAATGTGTGTTAGAGAATGTGAGAGTATGTACAGTATATATAGCTTTTTCTCTCTCTCTCTCTCTCTTTCTTTCTCTCTCTCTCTCTCTGTGGTTATGTTTTCCATCAGTGTTTTACAAAGCCCTAGCCTGGCTAGACTATGTGTCCCCAGCTCACATACTGCTGAATTATCGTCTGGGAAGAGAGCAATATATGGAAATTGGCCAAACCAATTCTTTAGGGAGTTCCAATCAGAGATGATCGATGGAGTTATGGGAATAATGAGCAGAACATTGGCCAGGTCTTTGTTGAGGTAAACGGTGCTTATGGCTCATCTCCCCACTGGCTTCAGTGAGTCTGATTTAGAGAATATCTCCAGCTAAGCACTGCGGCAGTTATCTGATTACATGTGATGAGAGCTACCATCAGATCCAATCACTTTGCATATAATTTGGATCGATGCTCATTAGCTACGCCCCCGGCCTGGTTGCAATCCAATGGAATAGTCCCCAAGCACACTGAATGTGATTGTAGGTTTGCCAGAGCCAGACTACCTTAGCCCCCAGAAACGACTATTTCTTAAAACCCCATTTAGGCCTAGACTCCCCCCTATGTCATCCTTTGCTAATGGGCAGGTAGAACTACAGGTTTGACCAACATCTGACCTCCTCAGCCCCTGAGAGGAATAGACCTGTCCCCCATCTGAGTTGGAATTGAGAAAAAGACTTTGTTATTCCATTGATTGTAAGAACACAGATGTCTTGGTACCAGGCCACTACGTTTGTTTTCCATTTACAGAGCCATGAATGTGTACAAACGGCAGAGTTTTTTTTTTTTAACTCACATACTGAACGGACCATTAGGAGCAATCGACTGTAAAAAAGTGTAAAAGTGGATTATAATCACAGACTGTACCTTTTAATGGTGATAATATCAAAGTTAGCAAGATATGATTTTGATGTGTAAAACACAATGGTGTGGTCTGGTTTTAGGGATTTAAATGAAATGGTTTGACAATTTCCAGTCCCTGTAAGGACCTGTTCTTTAAGGGCACACGTACATCCTCTGGAGAGGGTCTATGATGAAACAGGCCTGTAAAATAGGGCAATAAGGAATATGGTCTCTTTGAAGGATTAGAACAGACTGAGCTGGCTGTGTAGGGAAGGCTGCAGGAATTGAGCTTAAGTCAGAGCTCACACGCTGTGCGTTAGGGGAGAGATGCCTTCCCTTTACTGGCTAATGAGAGGGGACATTAGGAGTAGGTCTAAAACACCAAACATCTCAAAACAAAGATGAACATTTTACCTTAAAATACCTTTATGGACAAAGACACGCTGATGTGCCAAGCTGTGCCTTCCTCCCCTCCACTTTCAGTCTTTTTTTGTATTTATTTCGCTGTTCATCATTTATATTTCACATTATGTTTATATTTCATCTTTGAGCAGGGGCTGTTAGCCCAAGGCTCACTGTAAAAGCAACCTGTACTCTCTGGGAATATACCCAGTGGCCTGTCCAGGTCTTCATCAACATCACTGGGCTCCGTGGCTCCCACACGACACCATCACTGCTCTGCTCACAGGCTTACTAGCGACTCTACAACTTGGGCTGTCAAAGGAGCCACTGCAAAGCTCATAAGAACAGTGGATAATGACACCTTCACGACTGACAAGTTGAAGCTTGACACACATATCCGCGTCTTCATTCGTTTTTTCCCCGTAACGTAATCTTAAATGTCTCACTGCAAGCATTGATACAACAGACCGTATTTGCACCACACTGGGGGACTGAAACAGCTTTTTCTCTCTGTGTGTTTTGTCCCCCCCCCCCCCCCCCCCTCTAGTCTGCGTACAAAGCCTGGCTGTGTTCTGAGTTCTTCCCCACCTCGCAACAGCAGTGTCTCCGTCGCATCCCGTGCAAGCAATACTGCCTCGAGGTGGAGACCAGCTGCCCCTTCGTGCTGCCAGACAACGATGACCTGGTCTACGGAGGCCTATCCAGTTTCATCTGCACAGGTAGGCCAGTGCTAGCGCATAACGGATTGGGAGTGAGCAGCCCTTTGCCTATTCCAGAATATCAAGAGTTAAGGCATACAGGTGACCTGATGCACATTTATCATATAGTTATGTGAGAAAATAGAGTAACTGAAAGTGCAATCTATTAACTAGTTCCCTTAATTTGACACCACAGGTGCAGTTTTGGATGACTGATGATTTGGAGATCTTTCTGCAGAATATTGCTTCCAGTCATATCATGAATGAATTTTCTTGCTGTATAACAAAGTAACAGCCACTTTATAGTGTTATTCAGAAGAGGTGTTCATAGATATTACTCTTCACCGTACAACACAGAACACACTGCTATGCAATCACTGCATTTTACTTTATCTGTGGCTCTGTGTGAGTTTGCAGTGGTGCCCAAAAAATATGACAGTGTGTCAGTTACTCCTGCAGAGGGTGTTGTTCACCTAGACAATCAATTATTAAAGTCTCTGACACATTATAAAATAAAGTGTTTCTGTTCTTGTTCTTTAAAAATGTTATGTTATTACAAAATAAAATGAAAATAAAAAAAGAATGTACTAAAAGTAAAAAAAATAAATAAAAAAAGAAACATCCCTCGTTGGTAAGGCTTTCTCCTCTGTGTGCTGCAGGGCTTCTGGAGGAGCTGGACAGCAGTGGAGGCCCGGAGTGTTGTGATGTCAGGTGGAGTGGGTGTGACCCCTCCATGGGGGCAGCGTGCGCTCTGACCCAGCTCCAGGGGTCATCGCCGTGGCAGCCGAGGTCGTGGCAGGCAGTGTCGTCGGCCTCGAGACTGTGCAGCGGCAGACTGAAGCTGTGCATGCTCGTCCTTATCTTACTGCACACTGTTGTTTCCATCACGACTGTTGGCAGTGGCAACACAGGCCTGGACGCCATGGTAACCCTGGAAGACAGTCCTGTCAGGGAGGAGTGACCTTACAGCACCAAAACCATCCTCCACGCACTCCGAGCTCATCTGCCAGCCACGTCCTTTCTTTTCCTGCCTTTCCTCCTGGACAACCAACTCACCGTGCCCCCCCTCCGTCCGTAGGCGTGGTAGAGATCTGCCATCGCGTCGCGCCGCCTCCCTCCAAGCCTCACGCAGAGGTGCTGAGACATGGGACAGACAGCCCACCTGAGGAAGTCCCACCTCTTCCCCTTCCGAAATTTGCTGGCAATTGGTTCTCCTGCGTGATAGCGGTGTGATGTCACAGTGCAGGGGATGAGTACAAGTGGCCTATTTTTTACACTGATTGTGTTCCATAGGCTATTTTCTGACTCCTGTGTTCGTGTTACTGAAAATGCCTCAACCTCAGACATATTTTTTTGTCTTTGTTTCTTTTTTTTAATTATTCATTATAATTATTATAATTACACACCCATTCTGTACTCATTCAGTTGGGTATACATTGCCAGTAGACTGGTATGAACGACTTCTCATGCCTGTCAAGAATCTAGATGTGACAGTGCCACATTAAAACTAATCTGAACGTTCTTGTTCAGTCATGATTGGCCAGATCAATCATGTCTCGTGGAACACTAGGGCAGCTAAGAGTGAAACCAAAAGATTCCCTAGTTCAGTGAACTGAGTCACACCCATGACTATTTTAAAAGTTGAATTCTGCATGATTAGTGTAGAACATGTGAAATTAAACTGCACAAAATGATCCATGGGAATAGAAAAGAGTTGTATTCATCATCGTTTTTTATTTCACTACATATGACATTTACTTTTTAGTCAAGCAACACATTTGGTAATCATAAAAAGCTTTCTTTGTTTTCAAAGTCTTCAGTAAGACTCAGCACCAACAAACCCACAAAAATGACAATAATTCAGTTCAGGCAGTAATTACCTGCATGGAGGCATTACTGTATGTGCTCTGTGGTAATAATAATAATAACTCAGCTTTTAAAGAATGAAGTATTTGTTCTGTTTTTGACATGCAGAAGCTCAAGGTAGTCATGACACATCTCTGGAAAAACGGTATTTCCTGAAAATGTTTTCAAGATGTGGAAAGAGAAATGTGTCAAATCCCCTTTGAATATATTTCACAGGTTTAACTTGGTTTATTTGATAATTTCGTCATTTTGATACGTCTCTGATGATGATTAAGTGTCTTTAAGTTTCATTGCTGTTTTGTCAGGTAAGCGCCTTGTAATCTTGAAATGTTTCTTGTGCTTTTCAAAATTTCTAAAATGTTCTTTCATTTGATGACACATGAACCCCCAGGCCCCACAGACCATCCTCATGAGGCCACTTGTACTCTTGGTAGCTTGTGTGTGTTGTGACCGGTGACATGTAGACACACCATGACATTCTTAGAAAAAGGGTTCTTTAATTTGTCCTCTCTTGAGAACCCTTAGAGATTCTACAAATAGTATGTGAAGGTTACACATAGAACGACATTGTGGAACCTTTATTGGTTCTATAAGGACAAGTCAGAGGGCCCTTTGGAAGGTTCTAGATAGCACCTTGTTTTCTAAGAGTCTCAGAGGGGAAACTCTCCTGCTCCTTCCTCTCGCCATGAGGGGGAACACTTCTTATGGCATTTTATACACTGTGCTTCTATGGATAGGACTTTTTGCACTAGTTTTACGACATGTCTTTATTTTTGATTTCTTTTGAGAAACTGTGCTGAAGGAATATTATCCCATATCAGTGTTTCTAGTCCACCTGTATCTGTTCCTCTTGTATTTTGGGCAGAGACTGAATCTGCCGACTGATAACCCTAATAAAGGAATCCAAATCTGGACATGGATTTCCAGCACTGAGTAGGTTTTTATTTCTTGCTCACTTTAATGCCACAGGAATGCCTATATACAGGAATGCCTATAGACTACTTTTTTTCTATTTCTTATGTAAAGTAGTATTTATTGTTACACTAGGTCTCTTTTGCTCATAGTTCTCTCTATTGCTCGTGACTGTTCTCTCCCTTGTACATCGCTTTGGACGAAAGCGTCTGCTAAATGACTAAATGTAAATATACGATAGCACACATGGAACATGAAATGACAATCTTTAAAATCATCCTGGATCTTTCTCAGGTAAGTTCAAGTTGTCATATCTGAATATAGCACCTACTCTAATAGTACCTGAGCACATTTTGTAACCGATGTAATCATCTACATGTTTGATATCTGACAGCCTTTCGTCGGAGATTACACTAGTATACTGTATGCCAAACCACCCACTTTATATCCTTACCTTGGCTTTAAAAAACACAATCATTTTTACATTCATCATTGAGAAATAGTAAAATCAATAGATTAGATAATACAAAAGTATTTTGAAATAATCAAATTAAAATGAAAGACTAACAGGGGAAAGGGTGGACAAGCAGCTGATGGCAAACACTGAGATGAGAGGAGGAGAGCAACAGCAGTGGTGGCCAGTTTAGCCTAGTTCTTATTCTGATCTATTGTGTAGATCTGCAGTGGAGCCTAGTTCTTATTCTGATCTATTGTGTAGATCTGCAGTGGAGCCTAGTTCTTATTCTGACCTATTGTGTAGATCTGCAGTGGAGCCTAGTTCTTATTCTGATCTATTGTGTAGATCTGCAGTGAAGCCTAGTTCTTATTCTGACCTATTGTGTAGATCTGCAGTGAAGCCTAGTTCTTATTTTGATCTATTGTGTAGATCTGCAGTGGAGCCTAGTTCTTATTTTGATCTATTGTGTTGATCTGCAGTGAAGCCTAGTTCTTATTTTGATCTATTGTGTAGATCTGCAGTGGAGCCTAGTTCTTATTCTGATCTATTGTGTTGATCTGCAGTGAAGCCTAGTTCTTATTTTGATCTATTGTGTAGATCTGCAGTGGAGCCTAGTTCTTATTCTGATCTATTGTGTAGATCTGCAGTGAAGCCTAGTTCTCAGACTCACATCAAACTGTTTATTATTCTGATCTATTGTAGATCTCCAGTGGAGCCTAGTTATTATTCTGATCTATTGTGTAGATCTCCAGTGAAGCCTAGTTCTTATTCTGATCTATTGTAGATCTCCAGTGGAGCCTAGTTCTTATTTTGATCTATTGTGTAGATCTCCAGTGAAGCCTAGTTCTCAAACAGCATCAGTACCTGAGCAGAGACACGTAACAAGAGCTCCATGTTAACACTGAGCAAGGAGGTGAGCATATCACAGCGTGCCTGTCTGCCAGTGTTTCCAACAACAATGGTGTCAAGATCAACAGTCTATATCAATGTTTCACCAGTAGAGAGCACTATTATGCTTTTTTGTGTGCTTTTTTTTTTTAGTAAATCTGAATTTATTGCCCTCTCATTTTTATTACATTTTGGAATTGGTTATGAAAAGGAAGAATAAGTCACTACCCAAAGATCAGAGAATGAGTATCTGAAATTTTGAGAATTCAAATTTCTCTGAAGTCATTCATATTTCCACTAAGGGCGTTTTCAATAGAGGGGTGTTTGAAGCTAATGTGACACGTGTTTTGTATGGTTATAACGACGCCACAAGTATTTATTGCTGTTTATAAGAGATAATACTTCTGTGATTCTAGGTCTCTTTTCTTCGCGGTGAGTGGTCTTACTTCCCTCATTGTGTTGTCAGATTCAAATTTACGACTTTCTCTCTCTGTCTCTCCCAAGCTGGCAAGGAACCATAATGAGAAAAGAAATCACATTTCACTTAAAGCTCTAAAGAAGCTTCCCTCTGTTGGCCTGTATCTTCTCACTCCCATTGCTGTTCATATCAGAGTCGTTGGGGAAACAGCTTGATCCCAGCCCTGCGCTGAAGGGGGATTAAAAGCATACTTGTGCTACCCAGGATTTAATGGCTTAGGTATGGCGGCCTGACTGACTGCAGCACCTAATGCGGTGGCCCTCAGGAACTCCCTTTGGACACATGTGCTGCTCTCAGAGAGAGAGGAGCACGACCTGTGTCCTCATCTAGCAGTGCACCAGGCGCGTGACTCATTTTTGTGTTATAAGGTTTCAGACCTAAGAGAGATAATGTCATGTGACATGTCAACAGACTAAATCTTTCATCGTGTATTTCCCTTTTCCATATGTGTATAACTGATCCATTACAACTGAATAAATGTTGCCACAGGATTGACACAATGCATGGATGATCAGAATGTTTTCTGGACAGCTCCTTTTTTACATGATTTTGCTAACTAACATAGGCTGTATTGGAATATAACAGTGGTGTAAAAAATGTCTTTTCCCCCAGGCAGAGAAGGGGGACCATGAACACCAAACAGACCTTAGGGAAACATTCCTGTCCTAACTAAGGAGACTCACCTGCAGATACAGTACAGATGAGTTACCCACAACCCTTAAACACAGCTGACCAAAGATGAATGCCCCATTATATCACAAGATGTACGCACACCATGCAAAACCACTGTGGAAGAACATGAAAGCTCAACAAGAGATGCTAAACTTATTTGTGTGCCTTGTATATTCGCACCACGCACGTTTGGAGGTAAAAGTTCAACAAACACAGAAAAAAATGAAAAGTCCATAAATTATGCCCGCATGCCTATCATACCTCTCACCCTACACATGTTTTTGAGAGGGGAACTCACTGAGACGTGAGAGCCGCAGTCATGGTCAAGAAGGCATGTGTATTGCATGATGAAACGAATGAAACGAATGCAACTTCTGCCACATGACAGCTGCTATACACTATAGGGCAATCACTGAGCAATCACACTACAGCGCTATCTGAAGCGGAATTGCATCAATGGAACAAAGAGTGGTATGTGTTTAGTCACTTAGTGTTTGCCAAAGACTGGCAAACCTATTTCCCCCGTCGTCCCTCTTTGTCTGTCTGAGAGGAACCATTAAAGACCACTAAATTGGCAACATAACAAGTAAATGCCCTCAAGAATCACCATTAAATCCAGTACAAGACCACAGCCTTAATGGTAATTATATTGACCTTTAAAGGTTTCTACTGCCAGTATAAAGGGCATCACTTCTGATCTAGTGCAAACCGTAACACTATACTGGAAAAATTTCTCGGCCAAGCAATCAGTGATTTTGCTGGGAATAATGGTGTTTTTGATGGAACCCTCAAAATTCTTCTGAAAATGTTAAGGCTTTCTCTCTTTACTCTCTCTCTATGTCTCTGTCTCTCTTTCTCTCTCTCTCTCTGTCTCTCTCTCTCTCTCTCTTTCTCTCTCTCTCTTTTCTCTCTCTCTCTCTGTCTCCCTCTCTCTCTTTCTCTCTCTCTCTCTGTCTCTCTCTCTCTCTGTCTCTCTATCTCTCTCTGTCTCTCTCTCTCTGTCTCTCTCTCTCTCTCTCTCTCTTTCTCTCTCTCTCCTGTTTGAGCTACATGCCCCTACATCTCCACTCCTGCTCTCTATTTATGTGTCTTATGTGCACATGTGTGTTTCTGGACTGGCCTCAAATAATTGTGATTATGTGCATGTTCTCAGTTATAAAATGTGAAGTTGTTCTCGTGATGAGCCACACATACACCCCAGCTGTGAACGTGTGTGTGATGACCATCAGTCATGCTGGGGTCAGAGTTGAAAATGATGGCACGATAAATGCAGTGGGACTGTGTGTGTATGTTATGTGTGTGTATGGGTTATGTGACATAATGACTCGCAGCAGTGGGCTGCTTTTAAGTGTCAAGGCAGAGAATCTACGGTGATGAGAATATACGACTCAACATATGTTAGTATTACGCTATAATGCCTTTATATTAACATTTTAAAGATGTGAAGCTTGGCAACAGATGGTGTGTGGAGGTGGGGGAGGGAGAAGGGTCTACTCAAAAGCTGAGATGTCTGCTAAACCCAGGCCCTCTGTTCCCTAACCACATGTGTAAGTGGTGCGCATCTTCCAGGGTAATTACTGATGGCATTCCTGTGATGTTTTCAGGTGTCTGTCATATCATTTTTCTCAAAGGCTATGACAAATATTGTGAAGCATTTTAATTCTAAAATTATAATCTTTTCTTTTTCTTGCACAGACCAATAAGCAATTACCATATTTGTGGTACTATCAAGAACAACCATATATTTTCTGTGTGCCAAATGTTTGAGAAGCTGGATCCATTTGTTAAGACTCGAATTATTCGATCAGTGAGGCCTTGGTAAAGCTTCCCCCACTGGAATATCTCCAGGTATTTCTGGATCTGTCAAATATGTCAGTATGTTTGGAATTGTTGTAATTTAAGGTATTAATTTGAACGGGTGAAGGCTACCTTGTTAAAACAAACGGTTCTGCGACTCGGGAAAAGATTCACTAACACAGGAAACAGGTTGTGGGTTAACACATAGACCTGTAACTATGTGTCTATGGGTTTACATGTTCCATTCAATCATCCACGGTGTTCTATCTGTCCGCGGGAGGGTTTTCAATGAAGTGACGTAAAGTGGGTTACAACCTATCAGAGACCAGAGGCGGGTCTTAATACAGGGGCGCCAGTAGGTTATCAAATCAGCTTGTCCTTTGCGGCTTCTGAACAGATGAAGCCGGGTTAAACTAGTGATTCACCCACATCGAGCCGAACATATCTGGAGCTGACCAGATAAGACAAGACCCGATTATGTCTAAGTAGCGTCAGGTTCGCCCACAACCAACCATGGCACCTAAATCTTTTTCAGAAAAGTTTGAAAACTTAGAGGACAGTGATGTTAAACACTCCACATGCGTGTGCAGAAGACAATGCAACAACTGCAAGATTTTCCTCGGTTTCTTCGTCCTCTCTCTTTCGTTGCACTTCATCACGCTGTTTTGTTATTTGGACTTGAGATCTGAGGTGCAACGAGAGATTCTTCAGAAAAACAGAGATGGTGTTATTCCGGTGGGATCTGCTGAGGCACATGAACTGCTCCCTCCAGAGCTGCAGCTCCTGGACATGCGCTACTCAGCCATCGGCATGCAGGTAAAGTAAGATGACCTGTGTAACATCGTATCAAGTTTTTTTTTAGACCTGCTCTATTTAAAGTCTGCTGATTCGGTCACCTATCTACATTAATAGTAGCTGTATTCAGCACTAGACACCCATGGATCAATGTTAAATGCCTGATTTGTATCTAGGAAAGGCTTTGTCCCTATTGTTCGTCAGTGGAATTGTGCATCATCTCCGCTGCCGCTTGTTAAAGACACTTGCAGATAGGCTACATTGTGCCTCAAACATATTCTCCTGAAATAGATATAGATATAAAGAAATAGAATAAAGATTTGTTTTACATGCCCTTCCCTCGACCTATCTACAGAAAACGGTGTTTTGACGGTGTTTTGTACTGAGCCTGCTGCCGTTGTTTTTAGTATGCTTGAGATTAAGTGTGTCGTGCCGACTAATGGCTCTATCAAAAGAAAGGACGATTTATTTCTAATTAGGCTTTGCTGTTCTAAGACAAAGGGGTTGCACTTATTTATTTCACTCCTGTTATTGAAAAGCTTGAGTATTTCAACTTGAAAAACTGCACACATAAAGTTAACGGACCGACATCAGTGGATGTGTCAAGTATTAGTTCAGTTCAACCTACTCTGTGCAGGAACACAACTAGTCCATAGTCCATCAGCAGTTCAAAATTCCTCGGAAAATCTTAAGATAATAATTATACTTAAAATAATTTAAAAGAAGGATTAGGTTATTCAATGATACGTGTTTCTTAGTCCTTGAATCAAGTCCATAATTTAAATTGATCCACAGTTATATCCACAGTACATTCTGAAATGACTGAGGTCCTATACGCAGCTCCAGGAGACATCATGCATGACAGACGCTGCCTACCTCTGACAGAGCACACGCTGAAAGCTCAAACCTTCTATATGTGGTAATGTGTCAGTGACAGAAGAACAATAATGGGTTCTTAATGTGCTGTCTCATCTCGCAAGCCCTTAGGCTTCTCATCCATGTGCAACAAATCCCTGTTCTGAGCAGGCAGGGTTACTGTGGTCATGATTGATGTCGGGTGGCTTAAGTGGTATGATCCGCCTTTTCCAAAGGGCAGACTTATTAGGACCATAACATGCCGATAGTATTTAATCATATTTATGACATTTCTCTCATTCTGTCCCTGCGTGTGTGTGTGTGTGTGTGTGTGTCGTGTAGCCCAAAGACATGTCAATACACAAAGTACTCTAAATGTAGCCGATGCACTGGTTAACTAGGGCTGCAGGAGTGACTTGGCTGTGTGTGTGTGTGTGTGTGTGTGTGTGTGTGTGTGTGTGTGTGTGCGTGTGTGCGTGTGTGTGCCTGCACGTGTGGGTGCATCTTGGCAGGAACAATGTTCACTGTGAGGGGTGTGAGTGACCTCACGCTACGTGTCAGAACGAGCCTGACATGCTGACAGTGCTGCAAGCCATTTGCATGTGGCACAAACAGCCTCCACATCTCCACTCTATGTAGGCTGTTAATATGCCACTTGTGTCTTTAACCATCTTGGCACACTGCAATGGCCTCTCCACTCCTTTGAATTCGGCCTGTGTTTGTCTGTGTGAATCCCTCAGTCTCTTGTGCATCTTCCATGTGGGCCTTGAGCCTGTAATAAAGTTTATGATTATGCAAATAAGCACAACAAATAGAAATCTTTTATAATAACAGTCAGTGGCATGATATCACATTGTTCACTAATGAAATCCTTTCTCAGTGACTTTTTTATTTGACACTATAAACTCTGTGAAGAATAACTTGACAAATAACTAAATTGACAGCAGCAATAATAATCCTTTGTGTGGTAGTGCTTTAGAAGTTCAGTTTTTTATTGGAAGAGAGTCCTCTAATTACTAAATCAGTGTCAGTGTTTTGGTGGTCTGGCAAAAGCAGATCTGTCCCTCACACTTAGGCCCAATCCCATTTCTAATCTCTACCCCTACCCTTACCCCTACCCCTTTGCCTTCGCTTTTTCAAACGGAGGGGTAGCCGAAGGGGTTGAAACGCTAGCCCTTCGAATTGGGATAGCACTTCAACAATTACGTACGTCATCAGTACGAAGCGTCAGCTGTTACGTTACCGGAGAGCGACAGCTGTCACTCACCAGATATAAACAAACATGGCACCTGCAGCTGTTATTTACACAATGCAACATTTTATCAAACAAGTTTTAAAATCATGAATTACAAAGAAAATACTTTAATTTGTGTGATGCTTTCCCTGCTGTTTCCGACATTTTTAAATGGACTCGCGCGATGTTTGTTCTTTAATGATCACGGGTTCGCAATGCATTGAGGGAAATCAGTCTACCCCTCCGTTTGAAGTGTGCCCTCGGAAAATCTCCGTTTGGAGGGGTAGAAAGCGCTTCCCCTTCCCCTACCCCTCTGTCTTAACGTGAATTGGGACAGCCCTACCCCTCCACATGAACGCGCAAAACGGAGGGGAAGGGGAAAGACGAAGGGGTAGGGGGAGAAATGGGATTCAGCCTTAGTCACTGAAGCAAGTGTGGTCTGCACGTAAAATACTAGGGAAGGGAGAATGACTTTATACCTTCTAAATCTTGTCACTGTCAGTAGCCCAAAAGCTTTGTCAAACAACAAATAAAATGAAAAGCATCTAGCCCTTTTCTTTGAAGGTGTATGAGTGGGGGTAAATGTTGTATTATGTGTGAGTGTTGGAAATACAAATCTGTTGACTTAGTCCCCAAATAAGAGTTTCATCTTGTGACAGGGTTGTTCCACGGAGCTCGCTTCAAGCAATTGTTGGTCCTAACTGTGCTTAACTCTTCACATGGAAAACTGCGTCTTCAAAGTGAACCTTGGGAAAAGTATTTCCTCAGATTGCCTACATGAATGAACTGCTGCAGGTCGACCTCCTGCTGGCTCTCTATTCTTTTCTTCCTTTCTCTCTTGCTCTTTTCTTCTTTGACTCTCTCTCTCTCGCCCTCTCTCTCTCTCTCTCTCTCTCTGTCTCGGAGCCTCCTTAGGCATTATGGGCGTGTGGCCAGAGCTCTGTGTGAAATTCTGACACACACACGCAAACACTCACACACATACACACACACACACACACACACACACACACACACACACACACACACACACAAACTTGTTCACCCATCTGGTACCTACCCCTCTGAACTCCTATTAAAGACCACTACTTGCCCCACTGCAGGGCGGGCGCCCTCTTCAACAGGATATTTACCTTAATTAAGTTTTTTCTAATTAGTCCTTCCCAATTACTGTTCTCCCATATGAATCTAGATTATGATCTGCCTTTGCACCTCCGGCGTGGGGATCTGTTTGCTGGTATGCTGAAGTTCTAACATTGACCTTTATGGTATCCTTTGTCACAGTTAGTGTGACTTGTTCGCACAAGGTTCATTTTACCATTGACAGCTGTTTTCCCCCCCCGCTAATTATCCCAATAAAGATTTATCTGAGGACTTGTGTATTAGATGGTTCGCTTGTGTCGAACTGGATCAAGAGTCTGAAGATAACAGATTGGAACCTTTTAGACCGTTGTGGCCTCAGCAGATAGTTTAACAAGGATGGCATCGACAGTAAAAATACTTCACCTGTGTGCGAAAATTGGAATACGGAGGGGTTCTGCTGTTGGCTCGCTACCTTTGAGCCGTGACTGGATGCAGTGCCAGGAACCCAACAAAAAGAAACCGGATACCTGGCAACCCCTGACATGTTGCTTTTGAAATCTAATAACCCTTCCTGAATAGCCTCACAAATGAAGAAATGATAGACATTCATCCCCGCACACACTAGACTTTAATGATTCATAAGCACTTTTATTATGTGAGACACGGAATAAAAATACCTTTCTGCTGGGTCACCAAGGAGATGTGAAGTCAACCCCTTAGTTAAGTCAATGCATCGTTTTCATTGGTAACTATGTTGTTTTATTTAGTGTGAAGTTCACGTTTGAGTTATACACAGAGGGTTCCTATCTTAGAATCAGCCTGTGGCTCCTGGCCATGTTTCCCCAAGGACAGGTGTCAGGGATATTACTGGATTCGTTTTAAATCAGGAAAGAATGTTTACATGTCTTAATTAGAGTAGAGCTTATGTGGTGCACATGCTTTTATTTATAGAAACTTCGGGCATTAAAAAGGGGGTTGGGACAAACAAGCTGCGTACAATTAGGCAGTATGTGACTGAGCAAAAGAGTCCACATTCGACCTCCAATAAACACTGTTCTGAAAGCATGTATGTAGGTGAAACTAGCAAGGTGGTTCAATCAGTCTTCAGTCAACCAATCATAACATTAGTGGCCTATGGCGTTGTGAGCATTTATACTTGTGAGCTGGTGTATCTGCGTAGCTCTGCAATTCACCACCAAAACGTTAGTTAAATATATATATATATATATAACGTTTTTGCTTAGATTTAAAATTTCACACAAAGACACTGTATAATCTGATAATTATTGTAATTATTGACACTATTGTTGTAACAAAAAATATGTCTTGAAGATTTGTGAGGCCTCTAGTAGCCAACTAGTTACGTTAAGAAGCTCACTTCCCACAAAGTAGACAGCAAAGTAAATAGTGGAGTGATAGTTTATCAACAAACCCCCAAGCATAGGGCAAGTGGACCAACACAGTTGTTGCGCCCTGTGTCGCCGCAACGTGTGGCTTTAAGATAGTTGTTGTTCCATTTCAGGCTGATGGGAAAAGGAGGGTAATGAGGGGTATTTAAAATGGAAATCAGCATCTCAATCAAAAAGCTCTAGTTCATCATTTGTCTTAACCTCTGTACTGTTCTATCTATTCTGAATTATAAACCCCAGCGGTGGTCAACCTCAAAATCTGGAAGGGGCTTAATTAAGTCCTTCTTCTCTGTGGCAGCCCTTTATAGGATGTGTGCTTTTTATTCTAGATATATCCTTTATATTGTATTGATGGATATGTTGTAGATGTATTTGAAAGTAAAACGTGTGTGTATGTGCGTGTGTGTGTGTGTGTGTGTGTGTGTGTGTATGTGTGTGTATATAAAATCAAATTATTATTATTATTATTTTCTTTTTCTCAGCGTTTCCTGTCTGCGTTTTACAGTTTCGCTGTTGGTGACACTGATGACACTGATTTTGGTCCGATTTCATCTGGTGAGGGAGCACTCCTGTCCTTCCTCTCCCCTAGACGGCCTGAACTATGAAGGCAAAAACCTGACCTAAACCCTGGCCCATCTAGGTTTCTGCCCAAAGAATGGTTCTGTCGTCTGAATTCTGTAATGGACTGATTCCTCCGCCAGCCGGCTGTTTTTGCCAAACCACTGTCCTGAGGCAACCTTGCATATTGTAGCCTATATTTACGTGTATAAAATGTGATCTTTTATAATTCCACCAGTCATTTCCCAATGTATGTGTGTATAATGCCACCTATTATACAGTCTTTAGCTGTCCCTTTGAAAGGAATGCCACTCCCCCTCAGTTGTGGACCCTAAGCTCATAGGAGTGGTTTCATTTCAAAGGGAGCTCAGAGATCACAGACTATTGTGTTTTATGTTTCCCACTGCTGTTATTGGTAAATGAAGTTTCCCCTCTCCAAAAGCCAAAACATGTTTGGTTTGAGGTTCAGAGAAGGGCTTTTTTCAAAGGAGGCTGGAATCCACGGGTTTCGGCATCTGTGACTAGACGACAATCTGTCAACATTTACTCCACAGGGTCATGGGTTTACACGTAGGATAGACAGTGTGGCCACACAGCCCCATCAGAAGGGTAATATGGCATCAGGAGTATCAGATGTGGCAGCGATTCTTCCAGTTTGTCTGCTTCCGGCAGCAAACGCAAACTTCAGAGTTCCTCAGGTGCACCTTGTGTCATCAATGAAAGCCCGGTGTCCGATTGGGGAAAGAAACGTTTTACCGATCCATGTTTGGGAATTGGTTTCTGTGAGAATTATAGGCAAGATGAAAACCGTGTGTGTGTGTAGTCGTATGCTTGGCCTATGCTTTGTAGAAAGTCTGGCAGGCTGTATGATTTAATACATTTTGAAAGGATTTACACCGGTTTGAGTCTTGCCTATGTTCTCTATTGTACATTGCCAGTTTTACGTAACTGCTTCGCACAAATGTTTCCCTCCATCAATGGCTGTACTGTTTACTCTGTGCGAGTAATTGAAAAGATGCATTGTTATTTTAGTGGCTTTTCCGCAGAAAGCCACAGCACACCCTTATATTTTTCACACTTGCACTTTCAGCCTGTGCATGACTGTTTTTATAATATCTCCTCTCTGAAGTTCAATTTGCATTGGTAAGCCCCAGACGTTCAACCCCACACCCTCAACCGCTGCCGTCCCCTCCCATAGCCCCCCCCCCCAACCCCACTGTATTGTGCAATTACTGGGAAAGGAATTCTCATGAAACTGTTGTCTTTTGTGTCCTCTTAAGGCCCGACCGCAGTGCTTTATGACTGTTTGGTTCGGCAGGCAGGGACGTATTGGCTGCTCAACGGGCCAGCCGGAGTTTTAGGTGCTCTTGGAGGGTAAAGCTGCCCGCTGGCTGGGCCCTGAGGCGGACTCCTCGCGATCCATCTTCGGCAGCGTGGCAGGATCCGAATTGTACATGCCATAAATCAGTGGCAGAGGAGAACCCACCGCAGCTGCTGATTACCCTCCAGTTTATAATGTCATGCCTCGTGTTTTACTTGGAGTCGGGCAGAGCTTTTACCTACAGCATGATTGCTGACATTCTAAGTGGTACCCATCAAAAGAATGGCATGAGATCCTTTCGTTTTTTTTTAGTTTTTTTCCTTCCGAGTAAATTAGTGTCCTTGGAGGATCAGCTTTCGCAATTGTGACCGCAATCTCGGCGTGTGTTGGTGTGTGCATTTGTGCGTTTGTGTGTGCGCAAGAGCGCCATTGATCTTTTTTGTACCAATTGAAGCTGTGCCATGAGTTCACATTTGATCGCTGGAAGTGGTACACTTGAGCTAACTCTGTCTGCCCGCTCGCTAACGGATATGAGCAGCCCAACAATCATACGCATCATTTTGCAGCCACATGGAGACAATTATGCTCAAAACAAATTTGATATCATTCTCAGAAGACCATCAAGAATATGTGATTCATTTCAGGATCCAACGTCAGCATATTTCCGTTATCTCCCTTATTATGAGTGCAGTTGTTTTGAGGCCCACTTGCCCTGAGATACTACTCCTGTACACACAGACCCACACAGAGCTTTGACCGCACTTATGCCTGCTGCTGGTTCGAGTAATCTGCCTCTGCTTCACCTGGCTGCCCCTAGCCTTTTTCTTTCTGATTGTGAACGCAAGGTCTGATTCATTTCCCGCTCATAAAAAAAAAACAGCGCAAGCCCCTCTCACCACTGTTCCTCTCCTTTCAGACGTGCTGCTCTGTTGAGTCACTTTCACCCTGCTTTCTGTTGACGGCGTGATGAGTTCTTGTCCGTTGTTTGTGTAGTCACAGTACTGAACGCACATGTGTCTCGAGGCCTCGTAAAGACTGTCTCAGTGTCTCGCCAACAACTGAGGGATGAGCCGCGCAGAGTCACAATACCGGGTCAAGCCACGTCTCCCACTTAGAACATACTGTGGCTTAGAAGTCTGGGTTGACCTGGGGGAGTTTAATGGAAATTGACGTTTACAACTTGCTCTGCTTTGTTGATGTTATATAGATGGTTACTATTTAAATGCAGTTGAACTAAGTCAACTTGTTTCATATGCTAAATAAACTTGCACTAGCATGACCTTACCTTGGCATTAGTAGGTGTGTTGTCGCTTCATTCTGCAGTCAACACGCCTCCAGCTGTTTGCTCCCCAGTACGTCCATAAGATGAGGTCTTGGACAGTGAGCTTGTACTTTATGTAGCTTTTGAAACGAACTGTCTCGTTTATTATTTTTTGTTATGTCTTTTGATCTATGTTTGATCTTCTGTATACTCCATTCTTAAAAGGTATGTGCATGTGAGTACAGGAATATTAATTGCATTTCCCCCCCCTTAATATCTTATGGATTTATTGATTGAACTATTTGGGCCTCTCTGCCCTTTCTTTTCTGGACTCGATACAGTTCCATGTCATATTCTCGACTAGACGGCGGAAATTAAAGCAGATTCGCTGTAACTAAGGAAGTTGTGTTTAATCGGCCTATGCAACATATGGATGGCATATGCCAAGTGCAGTTATTTGGCACTGGTATCTTTTTAAACAAAGATTTATTTGTTTCCGTGAAAGCCACTGAGTGATGGATGAGTGGCATTACGCATTGAGTAAGTCACGAGAAATGAAGGGCGAGTTTGACCGCTGACTCTTCATCTACCTCACGCACCATCACGAGTCTCACTCACTCAGTCAGTTAGCCAACCTCCCGTGCCAATGTGTTTCTGTTTAATGGATTGGGCTGGCAATCAGTGGTTTTGCTCTTCAGTGGAATACATCATTAGGTGTTTAAACATCCTCCCATACATCTTCCTTTCTCTCATTGTTTTGGTATTTTGTCTCTCTTGCCCACATAGAACTTGCGTACATCCACTCACTCTTTTTGTGTCTATCTCACCCACTGTCTGCCTGTCTCTCTCCCTCAGCCACTGTCTGTCTCTCTGTCTCTCCCACTGTCTGTCTCTCTCTCTCACCCACTGTCTGTCTCTCTCTCTCACCCACTGTCTGTCTCGCTCTCTCACCGACTGTCTGTCTCGCTCTCCCACTGTCTGTCTCGCTCTCTCACCCACTGTCTGTCTGTCTGTCTGTGGGTAGCACTGGCCGCGATGATTGATAGCGAAGCAGCGAAAGCGGTTTGTCACTCTCGCTGCGCAGCAGATGTGAGGCTGCGTTCACACAGCACGTTTCATGTGGTTTCCAGCACGTCCCAAATTGGAATTGTTCTGAAGCCACAACACACAGCTCCAGCCCCAGCCAAGGAGAGGGACGGGTGAGCACTCGAGAGGGAACAAAGCAAAGGAGGGAGGGAGGGAGGGAGGGAGGGAGGGTGCGGTGGGGAGGGAGATGGAGGGGTGAGAGCGAAGGAGGTAGCAGGTGGAAAAACATATTTCCCAAATTGCTGACAGGTGTAGCAGGGTAGCCCAGCCTCGGTCTGGAGGTTCAAATGGAAAGCTCAGGGTGGGGATCGGAGCAGGCTGCCCGTCGTTGGCAGGACGCCACTGCAAGCAAGATGTGGCTACGACGGGTACTCGCTCACTGACAGAGGAATGTATGTGTGCTTGGGGGGGTGGGGTGTTAGGTGGGGGGGTCCTCTCGTTTAGACCTCCTGTAGAGCCAACAGCAACTACATCACATCATTAGGGTCAAAGGTCAGCTTAGCTCCCGTGGTCTGAAGCAGGTTGGAGCTTCCTGACGGCAGTGAGAGTCCTGTTGTGAAGCGAAGCACGCCTTTACCTATATGCAGTTTAAAGGGTGATGTAATGAAAAAATATTTTTAATACGTACATTTAAAGTTTATGAAGGTAATGTCCTCCAGGCCCTTTCACACCAACCTCCCTCCGTCTGCTTGAAAGGCTGTTCCCTTCAAAAGAGGGATTTCTGTTTTATTTTTTCCCCCCTTTCCTAAGGTAATGGGGTTGGCTGTGGGGAACAAAAGCATTTTTAATGAACCCTGTAAATCTTGCATTAAAAGTAAACTCTCAGAGAGTAAGGTGGAGCAGCAGAGAAGTGAGCCATGCTTTCTGGACTAAAGATGTTGAGATCATTCCCCTGCGTCTCCTTTGAAAGAACCAGTTAGCAAAGTGCTGTGTGTGTGTGTGTGTGTGTGTGTGTGTGTGTGTGTGTTTGTGGGGGGGTTCAGTCCCAACCCTCTGAATGATTAACAGCATGTTGGGTCACCCTGCTCTGGTGTCTAAAGGGAGGTGAATTAATTGGAGACCTCATCAGCACATTTCACAATACAATACACA
Source organism: Sprattus sprattus (assembly GCF_963457725.1). Lineage (NCBI taxonomy): Eukaryota > Metazoa > Chordata > Actinopteri > Clupeiformes > Clupeidae > Sprattus > Sprattus sprattus. The sequence continues at coordinate 69,744,107 of NC_137920.1, forward strand.
TCACAACTCCTGCCATATTGCAAGGGTTAGGGTTCTCTGGGTCCTCTGGCGAGGCGTGGGACCTCCGCGTCTTCATTGGAGTCAGACCTCATTAATAAACTTGATTCTCTGCCCTGTGAATATCTGTGGAACAGTGAAGCAGTGTGTATTGGTGGTAGTGTGTCCGTGTATCTCCTGAGATAGTTCTTGGTGTCCTCAAACTCACCGGAGTTTGTCGGTGCCGATACTGTTATCATGCATGACAAGGGGAACTTGCTTGGCCTCAGGGGAAAACAAGTTAGAGTGAGCTGGGGACCAGATCATTTGGTCGTTTGCTGGTTGTGTTCCTCTGTATTGGTCTTTGACTTGTCTCCTCAGAAGAACCATTAGGCCTACATGTTACACTCAGAAGAACCATGAGGCCTACATGTTCCCCTCAGAAGAACCATGAGGCCTACATGTTCCCCTCAGAAGAACCATTAGGCCTACATGTTCCACTCAGAAGAACCATGAGGCCTACATGTTCCCCTCAGAAGAACCATGAGGCCTACATGTTCCCCTCAGAAGAACCATGAGGCCTACATGTTCCCCTCAGAAGAACCATTAGGCCTACATGTTCCACTCAGAAGGACCATTAGGCCTAGATGTTCACCTCAGAAGAACCATTAGGCCTACATGTTCCACTCAGAAGAACCATGAGGCCTACATGTTCCTCTCAGAAGGACCATTAGGCCTACATGTTCCCCTCAGAAGAACCATTAGGCCTACATGTTCCACTCAGAAGGACCATTAGGCCTACATGTTCCCCTAAGAAGAACCATGAGGCCTACATGTTCCACTCAGAAGGACCATTAGGCCTACATGTTCCACTCAGAAGAACCATTAGGCCTACATGTTCCTCTCCGAACTCTCATCCTGGGAGGTTCTTGGTAGACCCATTACAGGAAGGAACAAAAGAACCTATATTTTAGATTGAGTGTTTGCCCTTGTGTGTACAAGTGCTGAATTGTGTGCGGTGCCGTGTTCTCTCTGATGTACGTATGTGGTGTTTGTGATTATGGGTGTCTACTCTGTCCATGCCGTTTTTGTCGCGTGTGTCAGATCGCACCGTGGTTGATTTGTGTGGGAGTGTGTGTTTTCCTGCATGCGTTTGCGTGCGGACAGTATTTTGGGATTTCTCAAGCGTTTGATGCCTGTCTCTTCACTGCCTGACTCATGAAAAGTGAAATAAGTGCAAATCTCATTGGATGACAGATGTCCCAGCCAGCACATCCTATTTGCCTATTTGTCATTTTAGGCCAATTTTTAGAAAGCTATAAAAATCAGTGACATGCGCTTGGGTGGGGATTTTCCTCTGTCTCTCTCTGTCTGTCTGTCTGTCTGTCTGTCTGTCTTTTCTCTGTATCCCCGTTTCATATTGTTTCTTTCTTTCCCTCTTTTGTGAGATCAGGACAGACTCTGATTTAGCACCGAGAAAGGGAGTGCGTGTTTGTGAGCGAGCAGCTCATATGTGTATGACTCTGGGCTGGGCTTTGGGTGGTGTGGTGAAGGGTGGGATGAGGAGAGGGACAAGCGGGAGAGTTAGGGAGGCGTTGGAGGGTCCGTGGGAGAGATAAGCACTCGCCTCAGTTTAGTGCCCCCCCCCCCCCCCCCCCCCCCCCCCCCCAAATATATAAACACCCTGAGTCACTCATAACTCACCCCCCCGCCACTGTTATTTCTGGCTTTCTGCACTAATTTTTATTTGATTTTACATGGTCCTCCTAAATAGAGTACATCGTTGGAGTGTTGCGTGTCAATCTGATTAGATTAGCCGTAGATTCAGATTAAGGGCTGATTTTGGACAGAGTTATCCCCTGTGTGTGAGTGTGTGTGTGTGTGTGTGTGTGTGTGTGTGTGTTCGTGGGAGAGAGAGGAGGGAAGGGAGGAAGCATGAAGGGAGAGTGGGGAATAGAGAGAAGGGAAAACGAGCTAGCTGATGCTCATGAGTCTCCCATGAAGAGAAGCAGATGGTGTCTTATCACAGCTCTTATCGCCATCCTGATGGGCTCGCTGGCTTCCTCTGACAGACAGGGAATTCTGGGCTTTGGCCATGTGTGTTACTGCTCAGAGCCTTTGGGAACAGTTCTAATAATATTTTTTCAATATTAATTTCCATAGTTTGAAAAAGAGAGCTCCATGAGTCATATGACAGGCATGTCTTGGCTTTGGTATAAAGCAATCTAGTGTTCTGTTTGTTGTGCGCTGAGCCGAGACAGAAAGGAGAAGAAGAAGGAGAGAATCAGAGGGAGGACAAAGGACTAGCCTATAGACAGACATGGATGGTGAAAGAGAATGGATGGCGAGACATGAGAGGACAACTCAGTAATGCAGAGCATTTATACTTCTAAAAAAACTAAAACAAGTATTTTTTTTGTTGTTGTGTAATCATGTATATTTACTTCTTCCCACCTGGCACATACACACAGACACAGACACAGACACAGACACAGACACAGACACAGACACAGACACAGACACAGACACAGACACAGACACAGACACAGACACAGACACAGACACAGACACACACATATACACACACACACACATATACACACACACACACACACACTTGTCACTTCTGAATTTCTATCTCTTCTTTGTAGCAGGAGACCTTAATTTTTACAGCCGCGAGTTGTGCGAGCAAATATTTTGGATGCATATTTGGAAATGTCTGGATAGTTTTCTGTGAGGGATGCCAAGCCGCCGCCTCACGCATTCACTGCCTGTCAGGGATTCTCACGCTCATGGCCTCTCGTCGCTCACCAGCGAGCACAACAGCAAAGATAGCCCTGATGTCAACACGCAGGCCTGAAGGACGACCATGCAAATCATCTGCTGATGATTTCCAATTGACTGTGAAAACCTCATCAAGCCAGAGCTCTCACAAGAGAAATTTCGAAAGAGGCTTGCCTCGTGTTTTTTAGTTCAGACTGCCAACTGTGGTTCGGGGCTGTGTGGACCCACCTCTTTCGTTTGATAATTGTTACCCAGACTTGTTATCATTCCAGTGTAGACTTACACAGTTGTGGTGGGCCGATGATGCCGTGGTGACAAACTGCTGGATCGTGTTCGCAGCTTTTCCCTCTAATTGTGAGCGCTAACCGTCTTGTTTTTTATCGATCTGCCTCGGTATGGCTAAGGACTGTTTGCTGGAGAGCCTTCTTTTATACTCGTCTATAAAACTAATGATGTTGGTTTAGCGTTTGCACAGCTGTTCTGCCTCAACATGGCCCACATGCTTCTCATCAGGTCCTGTGTTATTTCTCAAACTTAAAAAAGAAAAAACGTCTCAATTTTCCGTCCTCAATGTGGCACCACTAGGGCAGAAAACAAAATTGTGTTTATGAAATGTAACTGTCCCATCAAATGTAAACAGAAAATACTCTCAGCGAACGCTTCAAGCTCACATGCACAGACGAGGTTTGCCACATCAATAAGAGACTGTGGTGTGTGCCGTTTTTATAGTTGACTGTTTTTGCCCACTTGTTTACAGGTTGTTTCTCTTCAGCGAAAATGACAAGAAACAACCAGCAATGACAACAAAAGTTGGCTTCTCAAGCCAGTTTGTCAACTGAACAGAATTCAGAATGTGACCTAATCAATAATTTTGTCAAGTACTCTAGTACAAACATGTTTTTCAAATGCTGAAATACACATTAGACTGTTCATATTGTGTGAGTAAACAATGTTATCAAATTCACTTACATCTGCTCCCTATATATCCGGTCTCTACTGATGGGTGTGTGTGGTGGTTTTCTACTTCTGCTTAGGATATGGTAGTAATTGGTCTGTAAGTTAAAAGTTGGTCACTTGAGTGGGCCATTGTTTAACCTGTCAAGTATGGGTGTGTGTTGTGGTTTTCTACTTCTGCTTAGGATATGGTAGTAAGTTAAGAGTTGGTCACTTGAGTGGGCCATTGTTTAACCTGTCAAGTCAAGCATCTTCCTCCAGACCTCTGCACAACATCTGCCTTGCTGACTATATCCGTGTTTTACCCATGTTTACCTTACGGAGTAACAGGACTGCGCTGAGGCAGAACCCAGAATGTTTATTCACGTTCTCTGCCAGCTTCTCTCTGACATGTCCCACTCAGAACTCATTACGGCTCTCCTGCATCTGAGGGCGTTCCAGTCTCCGCTGATTATAATGATCAAACACATGCTGTGTCTCGAAGACAGAGATGTGTTTATTGGCCATTATTTTGGACTGAGTACGATGAGGAGGAACCTGACTGATCCAAAGCCCACTCCATTCACTTTTATCATCAATTTTTCCCCTCAATCGTCAAGTTTTTCCTTTTTTTTCAATCGCCATCGGACATGTGGGCTTCCCTGACAACAAGCCCTTTATATGCTGGGCCCTCAAAGCATCATAAAATGATTATGGTCCACTTTCTGCTCTTGTTGAAGCTTTATCTCTTGGTGCATATAAATAAGATGTATGCACTTGCACGCACATGCGCACCCACACCCACACCCACAAACGCATGCACGCGCACACACACACACACACACACACACACACACACACACACACACACACACACACACACACACACACACACACTTATGGGTTGCTTTTCTCCATATGTGTGTGCTATGCGGTTTTGCAGAGTGGAGATGGTATTTGGCCCAGATGGCAGTAGTGTTGATGGAGGCTTTAGAGCAGCTGTATTTGTTTAGCTGTGGCCTGTGATTGGGTAAAGTTGGCTATGTTAAACAGAACTAATTGAGGGCTTCAGGTGGATCTGGCCACTCAGTGGGGTCTATGTTCAGATCATGGAAGTGGTCAAAGTGTGCTTGAGTTGAAGTGCGCTGTCATGCATGTACACAGAACAGTACTTTCAAAGCTGTTTTATGTGGGCACACATTTTCGGAAAATCCCACAGGTGACGCATTTCTGTTCAAAGTCCATTTTGTGTCATTGGTGGGGTCAAATATAGCCTTGAACTCACTGGTAATTCTGTGGTCAGGCCTGGGATTGAAACATTTTGTGGGAAACACTTAATTAAGCTGAAGTCTGGATGAGGACACACAGCTGCTAAAAATCCGTTTAAGATCAGTGTGGGTTGGCCAAGGTTTATCACACAATCTGCTGTTTGTGAGCATGAAGACCTGTGTGTGTGTGTGTGTGTGTCTGTGTGTGTGTATGTGTGTGTGTGTGTGTGTGTGTGTGTGTGTGTGTCGGTCCGGTGTTCGCCGCACCAGCTGTGCCCCAGCTGTTTGGAGCAGCAGACCGCAGCAGCATCTGGGGTTCAGTGGCCGATGGAGGCGTGTTGTACCGGCCGCTGGTGGGGGGGAAACTCTTGGGCTTATGAGGTGAGAACAGGCCACGTCTGGTCCCAAAACAGGCCTGTGGACATTCGCTGTCGGTGGCCCTGTGCATCCTCGTGCTTGTGCAGTTCTTACCTACTAGTCTGTTTCACACTGCGCAGTGTCTGGGGTTTTTGTTGTGTCTGCTCCCCTGGACTATTCATTTTGTGGTCTTGCTCATGGTCATGATCACTGATGCATAGACAACAGTAAATGTAACCACAGTAAACAAACATCTAGCTGTTGCTAGGGGCTTTGTGTGTATTGTCTGTCTTCTCCCGACTAAGATGTTCTCCCACTTGCTTGATAAAATATCAGATATTTTAAGGACATCTAAAAGAAAGGCTTTTCTACATGGTCCTTACTCTTATTCATAGACCGTTGCAACAGTTTATCAAAACATTTAACTTAGTTTCTGTCCGTACAGGTCTCCCAGTGCACTTTCAAAATGACAATGGGATTCAGACCTGGTGGTTGTGCTGGTCATGACAACCTTGGTTCCTTATCTATTATTAAACCACTCTTATTGAGCTGAGTGGCACTTTCTGGCATTTTCTTGCTGGATTGTTCAGTTGCTAGGTGACACCTGGGATCCAGGGGGTCTGCCAGTATCAAACCACCTATTGGACCCTCTCCGATCAGGGGGGTCTGCCAGTATCAGACGACCCAATATTGGACCCTCTCCGATCAAAACACTGTCCTCCAAAAATCATGTGGAGTGGTCATTCTCTTATCTTCCAATCAAACCAACTGAACCAAGCTATCTGTTTACAGCAGTGCACCTGATCCGACTGATTCTCCAAGGCATCGATCAGTTGTGCAAGGGGTCCCTTCTGTTTTGTTGAAGTGAGATCCTCCTGCTGCCCAAAGTTTTGGTGGATTTGATTGGCCACTCTTGCTGTCGGTTGCATTTAAACAGGGGATACATTTCAAGGCCTATGGTGGAAAGCCAAAACCTAGGATGGTAGCAAACACCATAACTAGTTTTTGTGTACATATATGTACATATATTATTATATTGTAATGATTAATCATTAAGTAACACACAATAGCACACCAACAACAAATAACTAATAATAAAATAAAACAATTATAACAATGTAGTGTAATAAAAGTGATGTGAATGTGGTCTCTCTCAAAAAAATGAAATTCTGACAATTTAGCTTAACCCTTAATGGACGATGCAAAATATTTTGTGGACATTTTTTACTTTTCCTTTCCTTTCCTTCCTTTGGTTATATCCTAGCACCTCCCTTTGATAAAAATGTGTAGGAAATAAGGACGGATAACTGAAACCGTGGTTACGAAATCAACAGATATGGGGGTTCCACTGTATACATAGTGCTCATGTGACCTGAAACCTCAGAAGAGGTTTTAACCCAGTATAAATAGACAGATATATGTGAGTAATTATCACAGAGCAGCTGAGTTCTGGGAACTTCTAACTTCAGGCATTGATGAAATTACAGAATAAGTGCTTGTGTAATGTCCAGGCTTGGTGTGGAAATGATACAAAAATTAGATTTTTCAAAGATGAGCGAGTATGTCCCCATTCTCGGTATTATTAAAATATTCCACTTGCCAGGGAACATTTAATTTCTGACCCTTTTTTGGCTCTTTAGCCAAAACAAGCAGCAAAAATAATCAGATTTCCACGGTAACTGGAGAGCTCCTCTGAGGCGCTGACATCACTAGCCTTCACGGGAGTTTTGTCTTTTAATTCCCCAGTTGTTGTCCTCAGTTTTTCGTATCTATAATGGATCTCCGTGGCCCCGACCTGAGATAGGTTTACAAGCGCACAGATGGCGTGGTGGTTTCCTCCCCGTCTGACATGTTCTCAGAACACTTAGAGTAATATTCCGGGTTTAGAAGCTCCTCTGGGCCATGTACGTGAATCTGAGAGGTTCGTTTTTAGGCCCTTCAGTAATGCCAAAGTAATGCCAAGGCTAGTAATGGTTTTTCCGGTAAATCTACTTGAAGTTGAGTGACACGCTCCTATTTGCAGCATAATTAAAAGCTCTTACGTCTGTAAACATTTCTTGTCTAGAAACTTTAAAGGCGATATATGGTAACTAGAATCTTCAAGGACTCTTTAGTTGGCTCGTTCTAGATACCACCTTTCAATGGTTCTAATGCTCTGGGGTGGTTCTTCTTTCGGGTTTGTTTGCAACCCATTCTTTTCAGCCAGTGGTCTTAACATCTCTGAAGGGAAACTCGTCTCTGGATTCACTTACTGTGAAAATCCCTGTCAGCTTGAACCCTCAGACAGACTTTTTGCCCATGCCTAAGTGTGAACCAGGGATCCAGTCTCAAGGAGGCACAACACACCCTTTGGCAAACACTTTTTTTTTTAAGGCCTGTTGTTTTTGGCAGAGCAATTTTTAAAGGCCTATAGTAATTGTACTTTTTGAATCCCATCAATGGAGGTGAAGTTTAGGTTCTGTCCCAGAAAGCCATAAATGAGGGGTAAATTATGCCATCATTTGCCTTGTCACTGAAAGTATATATGTAGAGGAACAGACTCTGTGTTTTAACCAGCTGAACTGTACCAGCGACCGTCTGTTTCTCTTATAGTCGTGCTGTCCTTGCTCTTGACTTTCCAAAATTGAGCCTATCGTTGATTTATCATTTGCCCACTGAGGTGCTGAAGGCAGATGAGTCACTTGAGTCTCATGTCCCCTCAGAAGACATCTGCCTTATGAATGGTCTCTCCCTCTGTCCTTGCTAAGCAAACCCCCCCGGGGCCCAGGAACCCATCGCTTCGTCCAGCTCGAGAACCACTCTGGGACGGGATCAGACGATTGTGTCACTGGCGATAAAGGCTCGACCAAGCAAAAAAAAAGCGTCATTATTATTATTTTGCACAGTTCAGATGGTCAAAATGTTGACGGATTATGAGCCAGCTCTGCTGAATGAACCCTTTATTTATGTGATGTGGACACCCTCCAGCTCCATCATGACTGCTCTGTCATCAGACGGCTCCATCAGAGCCTTGCTGACTCAATGTAATGAAACCCAAACAGCTTGAGGTGAAGACCAGTCAGATGTTATGGCTGGTCCTGCCGATGCAAAGGCCTGTCTGTGAGGTTCTGGGCTGATGACTTGAAGCTGCCAGTTGGACCTGGTGTCTGGGTTTCAAGCAATGCTAGACTTCCAACAATTATTTAATTCTGAAGACATTGTGAAAAATATGCTGTTTTTCCCCAACATCTGTGCATTTTGTGACAGAGCCATCATGACAGGTGTTATATTTTCCTTACCATGAAAAATGTAAAATAATCCATAAAAACACCAGAAACAAAGTCTTACAATGCGTAGAATGAACAGAACCCTTGGGTAACGCTCCTTCAGAATCAAATCCTTGCGGTAGGTCTAGAATTTTTTTTTTTTAAGCAACAAAAACCCTACACCTTTTTTTTGGGGAGGTTTTCCTGTGAGGGCAACTCAAATGAGCCTTTACCCCAAGAGTGCAGTGTACCTCCTTTGTGGAAGTCTTCTGTCCTTTTTTCCCACTTCCCTGGAGGAAGGGTTTCATAGCCTCACATATACAGTATATAGTCTACACAGAGCAGTGCAATTTGTAAACAGTAGTTCAGCTGTTTATTTTCCAAGTCACTCCTTGTTTGAAATCTCCTGAAACAGTGTGGGTGTTTTAGTGCTGAACCGGGCATGATTACAGCCGGCAGTTAGTACTCTTTGGGAAAACATGTCCAACAGATGCGCTTACGTTCGAGAGACATATTCAAATAAATACCTTGGATCGAGACACTACTGTGGACTTTTAACCGCACACTCTCCTGTTCTCTGTCTTGCACACTCTCTCCATCTTCTTTCCGTCTTTCTCCATCTCTTTCTCAATCACTCCATTTTGAGCGTCTGCACTTTCAACAGTCATTATAAAAATCTATTTTTCTTCAAACATATACTTCACTTCACCATGAATGAATACAGCGTGTAGATGTCAACATCAGGTGCGGCATGAAATCCCTTCGTGCAGAGCGCTTTCGGGCCGACTCCCCTGTAGTCTGCAGTGCCGAGTTTCAGTGTTTTTTAGCTACACACCTGCACCGGACTGGTATGTTTATGATGCGCATCCAGCGGTAGTAAGCTTAGAGCCTTGAGGTGGCGGGGGTCCTTCTCGATCTCTGCCAGGCGTTGGCACGCCTAAACCCCCCCCCCCTCCCCCTTCCCCTTCCCCCTCCACCGGCTTCAGTTTCCATGTTTAATAGATGAGCCACAGCAGCAGCGGGCGAGGGGGCGAGCGGGCACCAGATGAGAAGAACCCGATAGCTGCCAAGGGCAGGCCCAGCGCTGGAGTGGCATGCACACGGGATCCCATTGAAAATAAATCAATAAAACGGTAGCCTGGAGCAGCAGATCTGCTTTCCCACAAGCATTCCCAAAAGTGATAGCACTCCAGGGCCCTGCCAAAAAATGCACAACAAGTCGCTGCCTGAGTGGCATTACAATATTGAACAATGCCAGGAGGGGTGATGCCGTTCAAAAGAATGGGTAAGGGCAAGCATACGTGTGCTTTTGTGAGTGTGTGTCTCTGAGAGAGAGAGAGAGCGGTGTGTGTTTGTGAGTGTGTGTGTGTGTCTGAGAGAGAGAGCATGTGTGTGTTTGTGAGTGTGTGTGTCTGAGAGAGAGAGCATGTGTGTGTGTGTGTGTGTGTGTGTGTGTGTGTGTGTGTGTGTGTGTGTGTGTGTGTTTGTGTGTGTGTGTGTGTTTGTGTGTGTGTGTGTGTGTTTGTGTGTGTGTTTGTGTGTGTGTGTGTGTGTTTGTGTGTGTGTGTGTGTGTGTGTGTGTGTGTGTGTGTGTGTTTTTGTGTGTGTGTTTGTGTAAATTGAGTGTGATATTTCCCATTTTCTGCTTTGCACAAGTCTATTGATTTGTTTGTCCTAGTAATGGATGAAGCCTTATAAGACATCGTTGGAGGGCACAGGAGGTTTGGAGGGAAAGTAATCTGGAAGAGCGGAAAAGGGAAGCTCTATTTCTATATGTGAAAGGCGTCTGGCCTGGGATTGGAATATGTCCTGGCGTTTCCCTGGGTGGTCTGTGAGGAGCTGGGGTCTGGGGTTTGGGGCTGTGTTTTTAGGGGGCCCATCTCGAGAGTCATGTCCAATCAGATCCACAAATGGGAACATATGACTCACCCAAACCAGACAGGCAAATGCACGTACGTTCAGCTCGTGCACAAACACAATTTGCACAGTCAGGCTTGCACTTGCTTATACCACCACATGCCAGCCCAAAGAAAGGGCAGCCAAAGTTACATACATCTATGTGTTTTTTTAGCTGCACTAGTAGGACATTAGCCATTATATCATCTCACAGTAGGCTTCTGTTTAATTACAGTTGACTACATCTAAACCTACACCTCCACTAGAGTTTGTGTGCGTGTGTGTGTGTGTGTGTGTGTGTGTGTGTGTGTGTGTGTTTACGTGTAAGTGTGTTTGTGTGTGTGTGTAAGTGAGTCTTTGTATGTGTTTGTGTAGGTGTGTTTGTGTGTGTGTGTGTGTGTGTGTGTGTGTTTGTATAAGTGTGGGTGTGTTTACGTGTAAGTGTGTGTGTGTGTGTATGTGTGTGTGTGTGTGTGTGTGTGTGTTTGTTTAGGTGTGTGTGTGTGTGTGTTAGTGGTTGTGTGTCTCTCTGTGTTTGTGTACTTCCAGCACATCTCCTCCAGCAGGTATATAGCCTCTCCATGGGGATAAAGGGTTGAATGTAAACCTAGTAGAAGGGAACCGGGCATTCACACACAGCAAGTCCCACGCTAGGGTCATGTTGCAGAGTCTAGACAGCTTGTCTCTTTTTGCCTTTTCAGGACAGTGTGGCATTAGGTGAGCATTTGGAAGGTTAGCATCCCAGTCAAGCCTTCTCCCATCTCAGCCACCTCCTTCTTAGTCATCCACCAGGTTTCTTTGTCCTTCTAGGCTCCTGTCTGATTCTAGACGAGAGTCTCAAAATGGCCATTTTGCCAAAACAAACATTTGACATGTACAGTTACTCACGACATGACTGCTGTGTACGTTCTTCATGCACACACATCCTTTCGAAAAAAAGTATTATACTTTTTCCTTTTTTTGTCAGAATGAAGTAGCATCAACTCGATTAGTTTCTAAAAGCTTTTTTGGTTCCAATTGAAGTTGACACTGTTCCTGCCGCCCTGACACTTTTCTCACCTCTGGTCTTCTTTCTCACCTGGAGTGTGAGGGCTCGCCATCCGCTCTAAACCACTGGATCAGGTTGTTCCTCGTCTACCTGTCTAAACCCGATACCTCGGAAACCTAATCTGTGCTTTGTGGCCATTTTCAGCATTCCTCTAAATGTTTGTTAATATGTAAATGTTTTTCGAAAGAGGTTTGGGGGTTTGGGTCACTCCTACTGAGCTGAATAAGAAACGACTTGTTGATGTACAACACCATTCCGTGTTTGCCCTGTGGGGACTTTAAAAGACCGCTTCGTTCTCCACCATTTACAAACTCGACAGACATAGGTGGGGCGAGCGCTCCAGAGCTGCGTTCCCTCTCGACAGGGATATGAAAGCCAATCCCTTGACACTTGTCATAAATCACGGCGCTCCTCAGACAGTTTATCTAAGGGGAAGATTTGTTAGTTTAGCTTTTCCCTCTGAAAAACTACACCTGCGCTGCGAACACAAGCTCCTGTCAAACAGCCCTAATTTTATCCCTAATCCACTAAGTGTGACATCCTACACCTCGATGAGCCGATGTAGGCTGAGGACTTAAAATATGGGATGAATTCTTTTGCTCTCTCTCTCTCTCTCTTTTTTCCCCTTTTTTTATGAATCCTGTTGAACACGATGTACTGTGTTCCAGCCAAGTCTCTTCTAATATCTGGTTTCTGAGGTGCAGTGGCTGAAGGTGGGGAGTGTGCGACCCCCGGACAGATGTCTTTTATTGACGGCTCACCTAAACGAAGCCATTACCACATTGGATCAGTTCTGGTGATTTGTGGTTTGTTTTAAGAAGAGGTGGCTTCATTCCACGAACATTGAAGTCATTAACATCATTCCAGTCCTGGAGGGGTGTGTGAGTGTACACCTCCTGGGGGGTTGGTGGGGGTGGGGGTGGGGGACTGAGTCAGAGGCATCCTTGCCTCGGCTGCCGCTGTGGGGGGGGGGGGGGGGGGGGGGGGGGGGGGATTTTCTGGCAGCAGGGCCGAGGGCAGGCGGTTTACCGTACCGTTCCGCAGGCGGAGGCTGCCGGAGAATGCTGAGGTCATCAGAGGAGGTTGAGAAGAGAATGGTTTATGAGGGGCTGTCTCAGTGTTCAAGTGTGGTGCGGCTGAGGTCAAAGTTCACAATCATCAAGTACCCCCCGACAGAAGGAGTTGGTTAATGAGACAGTGGACAGTTTGCTCCTGTTAGCAGTCCTCTTTTGATTTGCTGTGAGCTTTAATGCACGCTCACTCTCACACACACTCATGCTCTACCACCCTCCCTGTCTCACTGGACTGTGTGATCCCAAGCTAATGTTGCAGACGTGCTTACTCATCTTAAAGGTGGGATGTGTAGAAGCCTGCTGGTTCAGTTGGGAAGTTGACCAGCATGTGTACGTTTTCTCTTTGTGTGTGTTTGTGTGTGTGTGTGTGTGTGTGTGTGTGTGTGTGTGTGTATGTGTGTGTGTGTTAGTGTGTGTTTGTGTGTGTGTGTGTGTGTGTGGTTGTGTGTATGTGTGAGTGTGTGTGTATGTGTGTATGTGTGTGTGTGTGTGTGTGAGTGTGTGTGTGTGTGTGTGTGTGTGTGTGTGTGTGTGTGTGTGTGTGTGTGTGTGTTTGTGTGTGTGTGTATTTGAGAGAGAGAGAGAGAGAAAGAAAGAAAGCCTGGCTCAGAGCTTCCCAGCACCTGGCTGACATTAGAAGCAGGCACGACAATAAAGAGCTGAAGTGGAACTGGGAGTTCAGGACTGTTATTGGCAGGGCAGCGCGTCCCTCAGCCAGCACCGAGCGATGATAATGGAGGGGGGGGGGGGGTTGGATTAGAACGGGAGGGAAGCTATTAGGTCAGGGAGCGAGGGAGGTGGAGAGTGTGTGTGTGTGTGTGTGTGTTTGTGTGTGAGAGATGATAATGAAGAGATGATAATGGAGGGGGGGGGGGGGGGTGGGGGGGGGGATAAGAACGGGAGGGAAGCTATTAGGTCAGGGAGCGAGGGAGGTGGAGAGTCCGAGGGACTTTTCATTTCTTCTGGCCACCTGTGTTTTTGCTTTGAAATGGCCTTGGGAATTACTCGTTCACACGGTCATTCTGTGTTTATCTTCAAAAATGTCTTTTTCGAGATTAATCAGTGTGTGTGTGTGTGTGTGTGTGGGAGGAAGAGACAGGGAAAGTCATGTGTAGTGAAAGTAGATCATCCCATAGGAATGCCTAAGTGCTGTAAATCAGTGGGGTTCCTTGGAACTCACAGATTCTGTCTCTCTCACACACACACACACACACACACACACACACACACACACACACACACACACACATACCCCCACACCTTATTTCCTATGTATCATACTGAGAGGTCTTGTTCACACACAATTTGAACATACAGGCCTTCCTTTTTTTCGGTGAAGCTTGGCATTGCCTTCTATTGCACAATTCCATTGAATTACTTTTTATTTTTGTACTTGTCCAATATGTGAATTTTAGGAAAATAAATTATAATTTACCAGACCTCACCGTGCATTTCACCAGACCCAATCCGTATTTGATGCACTGACTGGACTGGAAGTGTGTGCAGATGTGTTCCAGATCAATGCTTTCTGACCCCTCAAACGCTAACTGGAGAGACATGTAATACGTGATTAGTAACAAACATGTGTTTCCTCTGCATATGTGATGCGTTACGTGACTCTTTAAATCGTGTAATGAGATCATTGTCTAGCTGTCTTCACCTTTGTGAAGGGACGTACAACTAGGATGACTTCCTGTCCTTATTGTGTAACATGTGACCAGGGGACTTCATAGCCCTCTCCAAAAAAAGAGTGTAGTAACAGACGCCAATAAAGCACTGCAAGGCCTATTTGCTTGTCACTTTCTATTTAGATTGGCTTGGGGGAGGACATGTGAAATAGGATAGATTACTCTCTCACAAATGTGAAGTGAAGTTATCCCATTAATATCTCAATGATGCAAGTCATCTCTGATGTAGTGCTATGAGTGGCTTCGCCAACATTGGCAGTACACTGTCTGTTTGTCCAAGCAAACTTAATATGTGATTATTCATTTGTCTGTGTGTCCTGCCCAATGTGATTTGTGTCCCGTGGTGTCATTGTCTATCTTGAGTGTTAATGAGTAAATATGTGTTGGAGTTGGAAGTCTGACTGTCCGGTTCCTTCTTCTGCCCCGTGTCTCTCCAGAGTGGCGTCCCCCGGAGGGCCAGCCTGAGGGACCCCCGGCTCACTGCCCAGAGCGTCGTCCATCGCATCAAGAGAAGTCAGAATGGCAAACGGCCCGAACAAGGTATACGGCAGCCTGGGAGGCTCCAACCCCTTTTCCCACATCATCAGTCGAAATGAAATGTTTAATCTAGCGCTCTGGCCTCCCACATAGGCTGACTGTAAACAGCATCTCAGTGGAACTCTTGGGGGTGTGTATGGTCGGGTTTGCTTGATCTGCTTTGTGTCTGCTTGTTTTGCCTGTATTGGGTCACACACTGTGTGTGTCTGTGTGTGTGTGTTTGTGTGTGTGTGTGTGTGTGTGTGTGTGTGTGGGTAGGTGTGTGTGTGCACGTGTCGTGTGTCGAGGATGGAGCTGATGAGTTGTGTGCTTAGTTTGTGCAAAGTCTGACAACATGAAGATGGTTTACGTGCATGTGTCATATGTGTTTAACGCACATTGACTTCAGAAGGGAGAGAGGCAGATGGAGAATGTCTAGTTCTCCATCCCATACCTCTTGTGATTGTTTGCGGGTGCTAAATGCACAAAGCGGAATCCAGTGGTATCTGTCCTTGGTGGTGGAGAATGTCGGCTCATTTGTTGTGGTGTACCTTTGAAAGGCTGAGATGTGGGTATGCGAGAACTGCAGCCGTCCGTTGTTTAGTTTTCTCTGTCATTTTTCTGAGTGTCGAGCTGAACAAGTCGGTGTACGTATATATTATACGTTTAGAAGTCACACACACACTGCGCGCCCCTCTCCGTCGCTCTCGAGTTACCCAAGTGGCAT
>NC_137920.1:69759817-69827317 GCF_963457725.1 Sprattus sprattus
CTGAAGCTGTACACTTATAGTGTGGAGATTAGAACTACTCTCAGGTCTTACTATGGGATTAAGGTAATATGTCTACTTTTAATGAATGTTATGTTGCTACATTAGTTGTTTTAAAGTTTCTAAAAGTGTTGTGCAGTTTTATTCAGCTATTTTAGTTTGGCCTCGAAACCAAGTGCTCTAAATCAAATATTCTAAAGATATCTTCTGAAATATTTTTAATTTAACCTGGGAATAGATCATGCTTTGGACATCATTATGAATTCAAAAATGTTGACAGGGCTTGCTTTTTGCCATTGTGCCATTATAAACCTTATACAGCCCATTGTGTAATAACTACCTCTAATATTATACATTGTATAATGTTGTAGTATAACAATGTTAACAATACATAATAACAATGGTCTTTTTTAAATTTTGCATCTCTGTATAAGAATTATGATATGATTTGCTTTTTTAGCCTCAAACCATTTTTATGGTTGCAAGTTGTCTGTTTCTCGTTGAACCTTGGATGTCACTTTATATAAACCTACAACTGAAACAGGACATTGTAAACAAGTAACTTCGAGACATGACCATGAAACCATAAACCATTACAAACATCCTTACCTCTTATTGAAGAAGGAACACAAGTCTGTTTAGAACGCGTAGGTTGACCCGCTGAAAATCGACCCCACACAGCTTGGGCCTTGGTTGTGGCCACCAGGAAGAGCCGGATTCGTGTCGCACCATTTCCCTTCCCCACATTCATTTTGGACGTGTTTGTTTGTGACGCAGTAAGAATGAGGGGCATGGAGAGACACGACAGCATGGACTATTATAAGAAATTATGCCCTGTGATGGCCACTAGAAAGAGCTGTGCACGCCCAATTTAAAGACACGGTCATGGAAAGAAGCAACTGCTGCAAACATCCGTTGCGGTGTTGGCAGAAGCCTCTCAACTCTGCTGGAGGTCAGCAAGCCAACTGCTGTAGGATAATGACAGTTGCATTGGTCCTTACTGAATGTGTCTGGTTGGATGGTTGGAGAGTCGCACTATAAAACAGCCATGTCAGTGGAATATGGATGCATGGGGCCACCACTGCAAACATAAACATCTCAGTCTCCAATGGAGAAGAGGCAACTTCCCGCAAGTCTGCCTGGATCTTGTTGATTGAGCGATTGGCGCGCATGCAAAGATGCATTCCATGAAGCAGAGCGCTCTGTCAGTGGCTGTGCAAATACGGCACCCCCAACAAGGCTGGCAGCCACCGACAGAAACCCTTCACACTTCATTGACCTGTGATTTCTGTACAAATGCGGCATCAACAGTGTTTGTGATCTGATGCAGCGAGCCATCACTAGCCCCCCCGTCAGTCACACGCTGTGTGCAGTGCCACTGAGAGGGCTGTCTTTTATGCCACCACGGCCTATAGATATGAAGGAGAGGAGGACGAGGCAGGATGAGAACAGACTGGAAACTTGCGTCAGGACTTTGAGTTTAGAGTGGCAGTTGGTCGTTGGTCAGCGGATTCAAGATTCTGTTTTATCTGAAATGAATTATGGCTTCCCATGCGCTCATTGTGAATCCAAAAAGTTTCAAATCTTCCCTATAATTGTAAACAGGGATCGTAAAAGATGTCTGGTTCAACCCGTACAACAGATATATACAGACACACACACACACACACACACACACAACCACACACACAACACACACACAGGTGTTTCACAGACTCTTAAAATGGAACCGGCTGAATGTAACAGAACAGAGATTGAGGAGTTTCTGAAATCCAAGCCAGGGAGATAAATCAGCCAGCCCTAATATAAAGCCCAGCTTTGATCCTGTAAAGGCAAGTCTAATACAGCCTCCGTGATGATAGCCCATCCTCGTGTGTTAGCATTCTGCTGTGACGAATACGATTTGTCCACTGTGGATCTCTTGCTGATGGTCCATAGATGTACAGGAATATGCCTTATGTTTACGTGTTGTGATTTACAGAAATTGTAACTGCTTTAAACCTTAAACAGTCTTGAATGTAAATTAATGTTGTTGTAAGAAAAGGAAGTAGCCTTAAGTTTGATTTTATAATTATAGACCATCTCGTCTCTCTCGCTCCCTCTTGCTCGCTCACTCTCTCGTCTCTAAAAGCCTTGCTCAAACACACGCACGCACGCACGCACGCACGCACACACACACACACACACACACACACACACACACACACACACACACACACACACACACACACCACTCCTTCCACTCCTATCAACAACAATCTGACCACTGATTGATTAACGTCAAATCCTAGATTGTTTTTTTAATTGCATGCCAAAAAACCATAGCCTCATACACACATAGTTTAATAGGCGGGAGAGACATGGGTCCAGGAGCAGGATAACTCTTTAATGTTAACTGTATCTCCACTGTCTAATGCTGTAAATGCCTGGCAGGTCAGTGTGATTCTGTTGTATTGGAGTTCTTTAGAAGTGTTGACAAATGACACTTTAGTGAAACTATAAAGACATCCATTTGCATGTGATTGAGACAGAGTGACATAAGACAAGAAAGACTCCCTGTACATCTCCAAGACAATGAATGTGTTTGGGCCACAAGGTAACGTCTGCTTATTCTTCCATAACACCAGCACATAAGGGCTTGAGTGAGCTTAACTGCTTTGACTTCATGTGCGTTGTGCAGTGCAGTTGTTTAAGCTCCAGAATGGATTGGCAATTCCCCTCCTCTCTAGTTCTTCAGATGTTACTGATTCTCTGTCATCGTTACTGACACAGACAACAACAAGCACTCTTCAAGAACGATGGAAATGACAACTTAAAACCAGCAGAGGGAAAAGGGAATATCAGTACACACACACACATACACACTCTCACTCACTAACTCACTCTCGCACTCACTAACTCACTCTCTCTCTCACACACTCACCCACACACACACACACACACACACACACACACACAGACACGCTTGCATTCCCCGACACACACACATATGTACACACACAGCCAGCCCCTCGTCCTATGGCTCACCCTAGTCTGGCGCAGGATCCCGCTCTAAAATAATCAGCTCTCTTTTATGTCTCTGCACTTTGCCTTAAGTATGGCGTTTGCTTTGCTCCGCGTCTTGTGGCAGATGTGTTTTTGCAGTACGTGTTGTGAAAATGTGGTTCCAATGTTGGCTCTCTTTGATGCTAATTTGTTCCATTCATTAAAGCGTTTTTACCACTTCTATTTTTTTTCCCCCAAGTCACAATCTGTTTACAGAGCCAAAGGGGGAGACTCTTTCTGTGAAGTAAAATCTCAAGGGGTTGAGGCACTAAGGACTTGGTGTGTGTGTTTGTGTGTGTGTGTGGTGTGTGTGTGTGTGTGTGTGTGTGTGTGTGTGTGTGTGTGTTGTGTGTGTTTGTGTGTGTGTGGGTGTGTGTGTGGGTGAGTGTGTGTGTTTGTATGTCACACACACACACACACCCACACACACACACACCACACACAGAGTGAGTGATGAATGGGGGAAAGATGGGACAGTCTTTGTTGTTTGCATCCATGTCCTCTGTTGATGAGTATTTATTACTCATTAAAGTGAAGAGAGATCTAAGTTGAGGTCATGTTTAAGTGGCGACACCTGCTAGCACAAACCAGCTGAGTAATGAGCTGCCAGTGCACCAAATGTGTGTGTGTGTGTGTGTGTGTGTGTGTGTAGCTGTATGCTATGCTGTTTGCATGCATGTGTGTGGCTGTTTGAACATGTGCACAGTGTATGTCTTCTGTGTGTGTGAGGGGTGTGTGTGCCACTCTGTTTCATAGACTAGCTAGCACTGACTGGGTTTTTGGGGCTTACATATTCACTCTTAAATAATTCTGAGGTCCTGCCTTCCTCAATTGGATCTCAAACCAAACATCCAGCACCCCTTTACACTTGTTGTTACGGTAAAAAACACCGTGTAACTGAGTGTGTGGTTTTCGAGCGTGGTGCAGGAACCAAACGTGGTTTTAAAGCAGCATTCCTCTTATGGGCTGAAGGTCTTGTCCTCTGTGCTGATATGTTCCTGATTTATGGATGGTAAGCAACAAGAGTGGAAGCCAGAGCTTGAAGCTGTTCCCACACATATATCTCACTCGATAGGACACCCTGTGTATATCATGGTAACTATGTTGGACAACTGTTTACCTTCATCAGTCAATGAGGAGACTGTGACCGGCTTCAACAGAAACCAGAAAACATGGTGTCCCTTCACACACAAGAAAAGCAGAGAACTTCTGGTTTCTGAATTCTGTGTTTTGGTTATTTAGTCTCCGGCCACGGGAATGCAGTACTGAATGTTGTATTGGCACTGGGCACCACAGACTGACTTTGATGGCATCAGAGGAACTAGGGCAATTGTGTACTTGCTTACTCAGACAGATATCTATATTCATATTTCAGCCTATGCTTCCCCAGCAGCACTCCCGTATATTGGTCTGTTAACCTGATCTCTAGCAGAAACCATAATCTCTATAGCTAAACACGACATCTGAGTTATGGTCATTTCACCCTGTGTGTGTGTGTGTGTGGTGTGTGTGTGCTGTGTGTGTGTGTGTGTGTGTGTGTGTGTGTGTGTCTGTGTCTGTGTCTGTGTCTGTGTCTGTGTCTGTGTCTGTGTCCTGTGCGTGTGCGTGTGCGTGTGCGTGTGCGTGTGCGTGTGCGTGTGCGTGGTGCGTGTGCGCGTGCGTCTGTGCGTGTGCGTGTGCGTGTGCGTGTGCTTGTGCATGTGTGTGTGTGCACTCTTCTGTGATGTGGGACTGCACCTAAAGAGACTGCAGGATGGAAGCAGCATTGATTAGTGTGAGATGGGCAAGCAAGCAGCTGAATGGAGCTTGTGTGTGTAATTCCTCTCTTTGGCCTCACGTCTGTCCTGTCGTCTGTCCTGCCGTCTGTCCTGCCGTCTGCCTGTCCCGTCACTGGCTAGGGCTCTGCTCTGTGTCTATCTACTGGATGCCATGCAATCCATGTTTACTTTCACATCAAAGAATGCGCTGAACGCGGCGCAGCAAACGAAAGGCATCTGGAACAAATACAGAATTGAAAGGGAGCGTCTTTAGCAAATTGTTCGTCTTTACTTTTGATCTCTGGTGTTTTGAGGAAAAAGAGATATTGCGTGAGAAGCACATGCAGGCGACACGCAGGAACAGCTTTAATTAAGAAAGGCTAAAATGAAGATGTCTCATGGAGGCAACAACAACTTGCCAGCCAGTTTAAAACAAGCACATCGTATGAGTGAAGGTTTGTCTCACTGTCGTGTTCTCTATAGGTCTGTGGTAAGCCTTCCCGTGCATCAACTAGCTTTGGTTCAACATCACTGTTTAGAGATTCTTTTCGAATCGTTTACCTTCTGTCCCTAGGGGATGCGTCTACTTATATATGCCATTTATTTTGGATGTCATCGTTAAACATGGCAATACCATCAGTAACCATCATTCATCACGAAGCTGTAGTTGAAGTGTTGATGTTCATAGTTGTTGGTAAATTGTGGCTATTTTTTTTCGGGCAGTTTGTGGATTGTGGGCCATGGATGTGTCTGGTAGGTGCTCAATGGGGTTACAGTGGTCAAACATTCTTTTGCTAAAAGTCTTCAAGACTGAGCCACAAAACCACCAGAGAGACCGAGGCTTTACTGAGATCACACATTTCTGGATACTGATCTCAGAGAAGAAGTCCTAGATTCTTCTGGGAAATGTTTCATTTGAGACTTCTTCAGAACAATTCTTCCTCTCCCACCCCCCTCTCTCCCTCTCTTCATCTTTTAAGGGCTCAACATGTGTTTGGCACAGAAAATTAAAATACCTGGCAAATTAATATCAGTGAAAACTTTCCAGGTTTCCCTCCCAACTCTTGCTTTCTCTCTCTCTCTCTTGCCACAGACGCCGTGGCCCACCTTGAGTTCCTGTGTGCCTGTACGTTAGTGAGACCTACCTTGTGAGGCCATTTTTATTTTAATTCAGTAAAATTCCAGTCTCTAAATGCTAATTACTGCCAGACTAGAGCCCCACCACCACCTTTTCTTTTCTCTTCAGAGAGAGAGGGAGAGAGAGAAAAAGGAGAGAGAGAGAGGAAGAGGAGAGAGAGGAAAGAGAAGAGAATCCGTTCTTTCTTCTTCTAACGTGGACCAGATTTCACCCAGCCTTTCCTCGTTAAACAGACCCGCTGATGAAAATCTGTTTATTTATCTGCAAGGCATAAAAAACAACCACTCTGGCCTTGTCGTAAGATGTTATCGTTAATCATCCTCAAGCGTTGGAGTAATGCCATCACAAACTTCTGCCTATCTAAATTTATTTCCAGGCACACACACGTGTGTGTGTGTGTGTGTGTGTGCTCCTGTGTGTGTGTGTGTGTGTGTTTTTCTGTGTGTGTGTGTGTGTGTGTGTGTGTGTGTGCTCCTGTGTGTGTGTGAGTGTGTGTGTGTGTGTGTGTGTGTGTGTGTGTGTGTGTGTGTTTGTGTGTGTGTGTGTGTGTTCAGACTAAATTCAGCCACACTGTTGTAGCTGTACAACAATATAACAAAATAAGTCATGAAATTGAAAACTAACTCTCATTTTGTCTTTCTGTCTCTTTAGATCAAAATGGTGGCAATGGAAAAAGAAAGGATAGAAAAAAAGGTACAGGTACCACAGGCCATAAACATACTTGTACAACATTTGTCCAGACTGTTTATTTGTGTTTGGAAAGGTGAATACATAGAACATCTTATCCAGATTTGTTAAGCATTGTCAGTTTATTTTGTTCGGATAAGATGAGTAATTGTTTTTGCTGTTGTCTCAAGTTAAAACACTTTTTTTGTTGGTTTACCACCATGTAATCTTCTCCTTTGTCTTCCCCCTAAAGGCAAGAAAGGGCCCCCTGGTGCTCCTGGGCCACCAGGCCCTCCAGGGCCTCAAGGGCCCCCAGGCATACCTGGCATACCGGGGATCCCAGGCACCAACGCCATGGGGCCCTCTGGACCACCGGGCCCCCCAGGCCCAGCCGGCCCCCCTGGACCACAGGGTCCGCCCGGGGCCCAAAGTCCGTCAGGTATGAAACCACCTCCACAAAATCAGTATCTTTTTACGGAATTGGAGAATATTACTTCCATTACTGACATCATGTGTATTTATTTTATTTTATTGTGCCCGGTGTGGTTTGTCTGCAGGAGGAAGTGAAAGGGGTCGGCTGAGAGACTTTCAGGTATAATTAACTTGGTAACATCTTACAATAAGCTGTGAGTGAACATCAATGTGGGGTTGATGACATCCTCTTGGCTGTTCTTGTGCCTTCACATGCCTTTTATGTTCATTTTGTCACAGTTCCAACAGTGGCCACTAGGTGGTGTTCTCTTAAAGATTCTCTTTTGCTTTGTGCTCCACAGCCAGCTGTGGTCCATCTTCAGGGCCAGGAGACCACGATACAGGTGAAAGAAGGTAAGCTTTAACTTTTAGAAACTTCTCTAATTTTATTTTCTTTGGTTAATGACACTGATGGCCACACTGGGGGAAAGCCTTGTCTGAACATCTGACCGTACGAGTGACTTTACTTCTTTGCTTTAGTGTTATTCCTCCACTCAGCTGGCTTTTGCTGACAGTGCTGCCCAACTATTCAAACA
Source organism: Sprattus sprattus (assembly GCF_963457725.1). Taxonomy (NCBI): domain Eukaryota; kingdom Metazoa; phylum Chordata; class Actinopteri; order Clupeiformes; family Clupeidae; genus Sprattus; species Sprattus sprattus. Next base: position 69,767,428 of record NC_137920.1, read on the forward strand.
GTTACCCAGTTTGCCAGATTTATTTATAACTGTGTATTTCATTATGAGTCAAGTTTCAAGTTAGTTTGAAAGTCAATGACAGCCAGTGCTTTTTAATCATGAGTGAGAAGTGTCTGTTTGTCTCTTGTCTGCTGTCTGTCTGTGTGTCTGTCCGTCTGTCTCTGTGTCTGTTTGTGTCTTAACTCTTATTACTGATGTTGAGTGACTGCCCTTCTCTCACACTGAGATCTTTCAGAAGGCGTACTCAGAAACTGGAAAATGATCTCCATCCACCACAAGGTGTTTAAGATGCACTCGCACTCGGGGGAGCTGGAGGTGCTGGTGGATGGCACCTACTTCATCTATAGTCAGGTAGAAGTGAGTACGGTCCTTGACCTAACTCCTACTCTTCCGCCTGCATGCAAACTGTGCCTATACTCTCCACTGGACTCTTCCTCGGCTTAGGCTGGTCCGGACGGGCTTGACATCAAACGAGCGGAGCTGGACACTGACGTGAAACATTATTCAGTTACTAATTGGTAGTGTGGATCCGCTCGCACGCAACAACACAAGTTTTTTTTTTTTCATCCTAGGAATACATCTGCCTCTATATCCGTAAACAAAGACTGGTGGTTGTAGATTTGCCAATGAACAAACCTTTCATTTTCTAAATAAAACAAAGGAATAGGGTTATATTTGTTCAAATGAATTGAGTAGTGTTTTTCAATAGTTGATTCAGAGTCTAATTTCTAGCAGAAGTATGTCCAGTTGTACAGTGGGATTATGCACCTTCTTCTCCTGAAGGGGACACCAGTGCAGCATTCCATCCCAACCTCAGCAGACGGCAAACATTTGGATTTGGTCATAGCGGGGTCTGAGCTGTTTGATGCATTCGATTCAGAATCTTATATTGCAGTCATTGACAAGTTTTGACCTTCAGGAAACCAAACAAGCCTCTTAAACAGGCACAGTATTTTGACAGACTTTATGTTTTTGATCTAAACCCTCCCTCATCCACCCACACACCCCAGTTAGCCCCCCACTCCCCTCCCCCCAAAAAATTGAATCTGCCCACATCTGTGTCTCCAGACTACAAATGCATGTAGTATAGTAGTGTAGTATAGTCTGTCCTATACTAAGACCTGGGGCTATATGACTGACTAAGGTGCAGGTTGTCACTGCTGTAGCTTGACATCTGTGCCCATTTCAGTTGGATTCTTCTGTGTAACGTTGCCTATGGAGCACTCAGAGCTTTAGTACCTGGCCAGTTGATTTTGTTGCAGTTCTAAGTCAAGGGGGAGTCTACACGTTTACACTTGAAAAATGGCTGCTGTTATGTTTTTTTAGTATTTAATGAAATAATAGTAGTATCAGCTAATGCATCAGTATTGTTTAAGCACGTCAGAACACTTTCTTCAACGAATCTTCTTTGTCTGTTTGGTATGTGCGTGTTTGTGGTGTTTGTGTGTGGTGTGTGCTTGTGTGGATGTGTGTCTGTGTGTCTGTGTGCCCTACTAGGTATATTACCTGAACTTCACGGACATTGCAAGTTACGAGGTGATGGTGGACAAGACGCCGTTCCTGCGCTGCACTCGCAGCATCGAGACGGGCCAGCGCAAGTTCAACACGTGCTACACGGCCGGGGTGTGCCTGCTCCGTGCGCGCCAGAAGATCTCCATCCGCATGGTGTACGAGGACACGTCCATCAGCATGACCAACCACACCACCTTCCTGGGCAGCATCCGCCTGGGGGACGTTCCATCCGGTGGGCACGCTTAAGATAACAGGGCACCTGCCCCACCCCGCCACACCACACACCTTACACCTTTCCGACCACATCTACACCCCTATCCAAGACTCACCTTCGTCAAAGCCTGTAGGGGCTGAGTCTTGGAAAAAACTAAAGCCGTCCCCGTATCAAGGAAGCTAAGAGCTCTCACCCACCACTTCCTTTTGCCATTTAACCCCTTTCAGCTCCCCCCTTCAGGCTCTGGGCCAAGTCCTACTTGCCCCGCACTCCATCTACAGCTCACCTGGTCCATGCCCTGGAAGTGAAAAAAGGGATTCCATACTCTTGGGGCACCATGACGAACACTTTGGGAATCCTTGACAGTAATCATAAAGTACCGGTGCCAACTGCCGTAATAGAGATACATGCTATAGCACGCCAGATAGGCAATAGCATGTCATATAACAGTTACATAGACATAGAAAAAAATGGAAATTGTGTAACTTGAGATACACATGACTCATCAAGTCAGCAAATAGTCTATGACCTCAAGTCATATAGACTAACAAGCTATCTCAGAGAATGACCATTAACGCCAGCAGACCAGAATGCTGGTCAACACAACAACTGATGAAGCCCCAATGAATTTAGTATGTAACTATGCCCATGGACCTGTAGTTCATGTTATGGCAATTTAGCTCAACCGCAATCATATAGCCACATACTCTGCCGTATAACCAACCACTAAGCCTTGTAACTGAACACAATGCTGTATATTCAAAGAAGTGGTCCTGTAACTCAACACAGTCATATAACCCAACATTGTTACTACTCTTATGAATATGCAAAAAAAAAAAAAGTCACACATCAATCAGATAATCTACCAGTCAACTTCTCTCTCTTCTCCACACATACTGCCATATTATGGTTACCACACGGAGGTTGCCAAACCTCTAGAAGCCATAAAGGCTCCAGTTGTATATACTGATTGTGCCAGTTAAAAGTTGGATGTGAAATCACAGAAAAATCACAGAAAAATGGGTGGTTTTGACGGAGTGATTTGAGATGTGATAGAATACAGAGTCATGTTCCTTTTGTTGGCGACGACAAACAGGTGAACATAGTGGCTCTTCCGGTCATTGGCCCTGTTCAGGATTCCACATGGATTTTTTCCCCCTTTTCTTTTTTGAGGAGCTGGTATCTGATGTAGAGGCCTTCCAGACGACTTTGGTGAAAGAAGAATCTATCAGGAATCATTGTAAGAAGTATATTTGCCCTGAGCTGTATTAATCTTTGCCCCAATTGAGCAAAGGTCAAGACATTCCATTGAAAGCATTGTGTGGGAGCTTTGAATGAGATGATGTCACAAAGAATGATGAACATTGTTTCAATATGCCGCCAGTCTCCATGCCTACGTCTGAGGGCATTTTCATCTCTGCTAGTTTTCCGTTGAATCTTTTTACATAGTTATATTTTTTGTGTCTAAGTGATATTGTAGGTAAATATGATATATTTGTTATCCTGTTTTGCTGAAAATAATGTACATTTGTATACTGTATTTACTGTATGGGTGTAAATATGTACATAAATAGAATTCTTTTTGGTTGGTTTTGTAAATGGATCTGATTTTTATATTAAAGTGTTTCTTCCTCACCCTTAAACACTCTGAAATGTGGGTTGTTTACTCGTAGATTTGGACATGAAATTGAAGAATGTTGTCTGATACAATTTCCTTTGTGTCACAGAGGGTGGGGGACAGTCCAATAATAGATGGTGACATCTCCAATTGTTAGTGATTTTAAAAGAAGTGTGCTTGGTCATTTCTCAGTTCTCCTCGCTGCTTCATAAGTGAACAGCGCCTCTGGGTGGACATCGATATAGCTATGCCTTTATAGTGTTAGTGACGCTGTGGAAAAGCTTCTCTGAGTGCTGTGAAATTTAAAACTTAGGAACTGTTTATTTTTGAAATTTTCCACTTAATAAATTCAGGCCGCGGGAAACCGTGGATAACTGAAACCGTGGTTACCAAATGGGAGGATACGGTGGTTCCATATAAATTTATACCAGGCCAAATTTGTGTAATCCTTGATTTTAGATTGACTAATAGAGTTCTCTTCCATTTTGTTTATATAGCACAAAGAACAATTGGAATCGTTTCAAGATTTACAGAGTCCAGACCCTGCACGCCATAGAGTAAGCGCTCAGGCTATGGTGGCAAGGAAAAAACACTTTCAACAGAAAGATACTGTCTAGACTTCTAAGATTATTTCACAGGAGGGGGGCTCAGTATCAAAAGGATCTGCCTCCACAGATAGTTGTGCTTTTTGATACTCTTGGAATAACAAGAAGACCATTACCCTGGGAATGAAGGGGTTATGGTGGGCAGTAGGCAATTAACCAATTAACTCCTTGAAGTAATTTGGAACAAGGTAATTTAGAGTTGTGTATGTTAGAAGGAGAACTTTGAAATCAAGAGACAAGTAAGGACAGGTGAGATATTTTCATATGTGTTAGTTCTAGTAAGCATTCGGGCAGCAGCGTTCTGTATTAGTTGGAGGCCCTTAAGTGAGTTGTTGCTGCATCTGAAGAGGAGAGCATTACATTAGTCTAATCATGAAGTGATAAATGCATGGATTATGGGGTTTGCTACATCTTGAAGGGATAGATCTTTTCTTATTTTGGCAATATTGCTTGCATGAAAAAAAAAATGTCTTTGAGATCTGCTTTATGTGTGAGTCGAATAAGAGGTTGTGATCAATAGTTACACCAAGATCTTGAAAGTTAGGAACAGTAGATCAGAACAAATGCCTGCCTGCCAATAGCAATACAATACAATTTCAGAATCAGCAGCCAAAGAGGAAGATGATACTAAAACATTCAAAAAGGCCTTTTCCTAACATTAAAGTTTCCTCAGTTTCAGACCGAAAAACAGTTTTCACACATCATCTACAAAAAATTCCCCATGAGCTGGCTGATACTGACTAGGCAGTCCCCTATGTTTTTACACGTTTAAAATGTTGAAAGACACACCATTGGCAGTTTAACCTGTTTGATAGTGTGGGATCAGTAGGAAAAGCCCTACAGTGCAGTATCACCTCTACTTACGCATCTCTAAGCCGAGAGCTTTGAAGACAGTATTCGGATGTCTAGCTTCCAAACATCGAATACACAGTGGTCTGTATGTATATTGCGAGTTGTTGGGGGGTGTGTGTGGGGGGGGGGAAGGGTGCCCATTCTAACAGACTTAAATAGATAGGTCTTTGAACTCTGAGTAACCTGTTTTGATTGTGCAGTTTAGCATTTTAGGTTTACCTGATTTGTCATGCATTTTCAGAATTTTCAGAAGTTAATGATTGTGTGTGTGTGTGTGTGTGTGTGCGTGTGCGTGTGTGTTTGTGTGAGTGAGTGAGTGAGTGTGAACTTGGGGGATGGGGGGCGTTTGGGTCCAACAGGAAGAACTGGCCTCTGCATCCCTTCTCTCCCCAACTGCCGTCTTTCATATACATGAATGTCACCTCACCTTGCACTATCACGCACTCCTCACGGAGCCCCAACACAACAATGACGCCCAGGAGTTTCCTCAGGCCACAAAGATTTTGCAATAAAAAGGAAGGCAAAAAGTTGAATGCTTGAGCTATAGGAGGGGGTAGAATTCACTTCCTTTTAAATTGGTTTCTGTTGCATGCAAACTGTTGGTGAAATCAGGAAGCAGGAATTTCACAATTTCACAAGTCCAATTTCACAAGTCCAATTCACAAGAAAAAAATCAAGGCCGGGTGTTCGACGCAATTTAATGCCATTTACAATATCTTACAAATGTCTTGCTGTTAGGGAGGATTCACTATGGATTTAGTTCTGATTAATGCTCACTAGCATGTGTGTGATGCAGTTCTGTCTTCTATCAAAGGCAATTTGCTCCCATGAGAGACGATAAAGTTACCCTTCAATCATGCTTAGACACACTCACACACACACATGCTCTTCTTAAACCAAATACAGTAAAACCAAGCACAATCAACAAACCTTTGCATCAAGCCATTTCATATGAAATCTGTACAGTCATCATGAAAAAATATGAGTAAAAGTTGGTAAGGTTTACCTCATTTCTATTTACAACTCCATCCAAAACGGTTGTGTTCTTCGTTGTGTTGTGTATTCAAATACCAGAATGAACAGATGACAAATGCCATCTCAAAGGACTTCACTATTCAGAGGTTTCTATGCCACCTGGGAAGCTGCTATTGAGAGAAAAAGAGGAATCTCTTGAGATAACCCCACTCTCCTTGAGCAGAGTATTCACAACAGACATAAAAGGGGTGCAGCAGAAGTTAAGTAAACATGCATTCTCTCTCTCTCATATGTGTGAATGAGTGTGATTAAGTGTAGTAATCCCCTCTGTATGATATATCCCCTGGAAACCTTTCAACAGTTAATCCTACTGTCAGACCACATATAGATAATGAATTTAAGATCCTCTAACTAGCCCCCCCGCTGTACGCACGCATAAAGATTGCATATTTGATCATCTTGTAGTATAGAGTGAAACTGTGATAACTTCCAAGACTCATAAGTGATGCCTGATTATTACTATTTTGATGAATTCGCGGATTCGATTGTGTTTCACATGTAAAGGAGATGGGCGATGAAAGGATTAACAGGGTAAATCCGTTTGAATCTAAAACAAGTTGTTAAAGGGATTGTTTTGTGGCCATAGACAACACAAAAACGGCGCGCAAATCAATCAATAGCTTAGCCGACCTCATTGTTTTTGTTTGGGGAACCGCTGGGATATTGACACGTAAAAGACGGGATATTCGAGAGATAACCAACTAGACATCTTACTAAATATCACAGTGCATCCGGCATGTCTCTAGTATGTCGTCGTGAAGACCTACTTCAGAGTGACATAAACACGGGTTCACTGTTTTCAGACATACTTATTTAACTCGTAACATACTTTAACAGTAGATTAAATTATCTGAAAAGTAGGGCTCGTCCGGGATTTGAACCCGGGACCTCTCGCACCCTAAGCGAGAATCATACCCCTAGACCAACGAGCCATGCACTGCACTGAAAATAACAGCAATAAGGGGTTTTGAAAGACTTGACTTGGGACATGTTCCGGTGCATTCTGAACCAGATTTCTCCGTAGAGTTTACTATGCCCTTAGCATTTCCATTTTAACCTTCAAAATGTGACCAATCTGGTAGAATGTAGAAAAAGTGCGCAGGAAAAGGAAAAACAAATATTTACGAAGAGGTCTAGATGCTGGAGCTTTTCTGGAAATATATTTTTTCGGCAGTAGCTTTTCCTTGAGGTCTTTGCAAATGTCATAGCCCCACTCTTTTTCAAACAAACGGTGGCCTAATCTTTAAAATCTCAAAATAGACCAGGGTCTTCATTAAGTTATACGTAAAACAACATCATAGCGCAGTCCTCGGCCATGGGCGAATGTTTTATAACCTTGTTATCTATAGGCCTAGGCTATACCTTTGTATCAGCTCGTGGCCTAAGGCAGAAATATAATGCACTATTCTTACAGGAATTTGAGCAATGATGAATTTATTTCCATAGTGGCAGCGGTGGAGTAGCCTCCTGTACTGCTTGCGCCTGTGAAGATGCGTCACTTGGGGATACGCCGTGTCCATATGAAAAGAATGACGATGCCAGGATTAGGCTATAACTAGAGAACTAACTAAATCCCTTGTGATGTAAATTTCCATGGTGTAGATCCCGTCTCAAAAGAAATCTTCAAAACACTAATGCCCAAGGCCTGCTAATTGCTTCACACAGAGAGCAATTTACCGACCAGCTCGTCCAACACGGAATGTTTCAGTCTGAAGCGATTACAAGAACTTTGGAAATATGCAAACTAATCAAGAGAGATTATACGAAATGCGAAACAAGTTAAACAAACCGATTCCACGTAATTAAAGCCAAATTCTTATCGTTAAAATAACAGAAAAGTAGATTTTAGTTCAAAACGTAGCCTGGCCTACATAGCACCCCTGTCTACAGAAAGCACTCCTGTATCGATCTATGGATAGAATGGATACAAAGGCTGACAAACAAGGCTACAGTTTTCTTTAAAGGCTGACAAAAGTGATTGACTCTTCGTGTGAAATCATTTACCAAGAAAATGGTTAGGCTACAATGTTGGTCGACTTAGTTCGTAAAGTTGTAACCTACGCATACTGATATTATGGAAGAATAACCAACACCTTTAGCACATGCAATTAAGAATATTAAGTCAACAAAATGTAAGGCTATGTATAATAGATATAGGTTTGCAGTTGTATCCTACGCTAGCCTGGTCACACAGGTCAGAAAGGCCTACCTGAAGTTTATTCGCCAAATTAGTTGGGCGTGGTTTCACGGAGGCTGGAAAGATAAAAAAGACACGCTGTTTAAACAAATCACTGCGTTGTCCGCTTTGGGAGCTCCTGTTTTTGACACTAATATCGATGACAAGACCGTCTGTGCGAAACCACTATTTCGGTCAACACTTTTATTCCGATAGCCTGGGTCACTGCTGAATCTGCCAGGACATTTGATTGCAACTATTTCGTTTTTGAGCGGAGACAAGATGCACTATAACAGGAACTTATCTTTATTCCTACTGGTGGTCATTCTGGAAGTGCATTGTAGTGCGGGTATCTACTGGCTGTAAGTGTCACATTTTCATACCTGCTTTGGAATAAACACAAAACTGTGTTATGCATCTAATGTGTTTCTGTTTTACCGGACTAACGGTAACCATGTATCATGATCCTTTTAAAGAAATGTAAAGATGGTCAGCAAACAATTTCCGTTGTTGTTGTGGTGTTATTTTTCAGAGGTCTCACGGTGAATGGTAGTTCAGTGGGTTGGAATCAGACGCACCATTGTAAGCTCCTTGACGGGTTAGCCCCGGACCAGCTGCAGCTCTGTCGACGGAACCTGGAGCTCATGCACAGCATAGTGCATGCTGCCAAACTGACAAAGAACGCCTGCCAGACAACCCTCAAAGACATGCGGTGGAACTGCTCGTCGATTGAGAGTGCACCTCATTTCACACCAGACTTGTCGAAAGGTAGGAACCTTTACCTTTGTTGAGAAACAAAAATTAGAAACCGAAATTAGACATTCGACTTTCCCATAAGGAATATGTGCACTTACAATCACAATGTTTTTTTTTTTTTTTTTTACAGGTACCAGAGAGTCGGCGTTTGTGTATGCCCTTGCCGCCGCTGTAGTGAGTCACTCCATTGCAAAGTCTTGCGCTTCAGGAGAGCTCCCGAGTTGCACGTGCGCTCCTGCCCCAGCGGAGCAAGCGCCTCCCGACTTCCGATGGGGAGGCTGCGGAGACAACATCGGTTATGGGCTGCAGATGGGCTCTGCGTTCTCCGACGCGCCTATGAAAAGTCGTAGGTCAGGTCCGCAAGCATTCCGACTGATGCATCTACACAACAATGTGGTGGGCCGACAGGTACACATCCCTTGACTGCTTTCGGTATTACAATGCTTGATTTCTCTGCGTTTTGTTATGTTGATGAATCGACTGATCTAATTATACATAAATAAATTATATATAAATATTTCTATTTGACTGTTTTCAGGTATTGGTTGATGCTGTGGAAACAAGGTGCAAGTGTCATGGCGTGTCTGGGTCATGTTCTGTTAAAACCTGCTGGAAGGGGTTGCATGACATCGGACGCATTGGAGAAGAGCTAAAGACCAAGTACCTTTCAGCTACAAAAGTCATCCATCGCCTTGTTGGCACACGCAAGCAACTAGTACCCAAAGAGTTGCATGTGCGACCAGTCCGAGAGGGTGAACTTGTCTACCTTGTCAGCTCACCTGACTATTGTTTGGACAATGCAAAACATGGATCCTATGGCACACAAGACAGGTAATCAAACCCTTTAGTATCTTTACTTGAAAGCTGAACTGTTAACCTCTCCAACTGTCAAAACCACCCAGTGACCCAATCAATAAGCCATAGTCATCTAGTATCTCAACCAAGTGGTATATTTAGTGAGCACCGTTTACTAATACACTGCTTAATGTTTCTTCAGGGAGTGTAACAAGACCTCGAGTGGCAGTGACAGCTGTGGCCTGATGTGCTGTGGTAGAGGCTACAATGCATACACAGAGCGAGTGGTTGAGCGCTGCCACTGTAAGTACCACTGGTGCTGCTATGTCTCCTGCAAACACTGCGAGCGAACAGTGGAAAAGTATGTCTGCAAGTGAACATGGGAGTCGGATTAAGCAAAACGAGAAGCGACAGATGGACAAAGGAAGAGGTTACCAACTGGACCTGGACTACAAAGCACTGGGTGTACCCGCATTGGGCTCTTTTCTTCAAGGGAAAAAGCATGCTTTTGTGGCTGCTTGTGACCATAGCGACTCCCGGCAGAAACCATAGTGATGGTTTATAGGCAAAAGCGCTATGCTCAGAAGACCCAAATTCTGTTTACATGTGGGTGATGGATGGAGGTCCCGGAGGTCCCCGTTGAATGGACAACAGTGTTTGGAGAGGGGGAGTGGGGGGTGGGGGGGACAATTGGGATGAATAACAAATAAAAGACTTTTCAGAAATGGCACAGATGGACAAGGCCTGAGTCACCGCTCTGAACAGACTGATCCTTACTCATTAACTCCTTTGCTTAGTCGAGTAATGAGGAGAGGCCAGAAGCCACATTGCGGCGATATGAATGGAATGGTGCAAGGAGAGAAAACGATTCATGGTTTACTTTCGTACTGTTTAACCTTACTCAAAATGCTCTCTAAAGACTGTGAATGTTAGAGATGTTGTATGCTTGTATTTATTGCCTTTCTTGTAAGGATTTAAAAGTATGAACAATCATAACTCAACACTATTGTTGATCTCTGAGTGTTTTCATGATGGTCAGACAGTAAGGTGTACTTGGTGCACTGTATGACTGAAAACCAAATGCACTTACAAACACAGAGGTCATTTAAGGTTGAAGGTGAAGGTTTTAAAACTTTAAACATAGGTTTAATGCACAATTCTAAAACAGTGCATTCAGATGTTACTTTAGGATCTGATTGATCTAAGTTTTTTTAACGGTTGTTACAGGAAAATATATACTTTTGTGGATGATGTGAAAATCCTGTAACTTTTTCATCAGTGAAATGTAGAAGGAAAAAAATGCACACTGTCGAAATGTTTAAATAATAAATGTGAATACTGATTTAACATTGTGTGAACTTTTTGTTCATTAAATGTAGATATTTAGCAGTGAGTGCTTTATCAACCTGAGGTAGATACAACAGGTGTTCCATTTTCACAAATGGACTTTGGGTGAGTTTGCAAATTTCTTGCATAAATAGGTGCATTAACTGTGAGCTTAATCATTTATGCCCAGAATGGATGTTTTCCCTGCATCCCTTTGGGTATGCTACATTATAACTATCATAGTAATGTGAACATAACCGGGCTATTACTATTTTGCAAAAATGACTATGAGTTTGCATAACTGTACAGGTAGAGAAACTGAACTGAACGGGTCCTATATTTAATTCAGTGTATAGTTTTTGCTGTTCCCATGACATTAAGCGAGTGGTTCTCAAACTTTTCATTGCAGGCCCCCCTTTGACAATGAGAAATAATAGCCCACAGTGCAAAGATTTTAGATGCTCATATAGCCTGTTTAACCAGTTTTGGATTACCTGTTTTTAATTAAAAGAAACAGATGTCCATTAGCTGTTGCATAGCTTTTCATAAACACGTTCGCCTTACAGTTAAAGGTTTTCAATTTCAATCAGTTAAAACATTTTTTTTTTTTTTACAGTTCTTAATGTTATTAGAGCTCGTGTTTAAAAAAATCTGATCTGATCAAATACGTTTTTTAACACATTTAATACATATCTTTCCATGTTAGGCGCATGTCCATGGTATTAAAAATTAGGCTAGCTATCCTTTCTAACATTTAGGCAGGCGGTAGCACCTGACCATTACCAAGTAAATTAATAAACTGTACCTTATTATAGTACAATGTGTGTAAGTACAAAGTAGGCCTTGGCCATAAACTCATACCCTAATAGTTTTTTCCTACCTCAACCCAATCTCCCCTTGCTATAACTTTGCACCCTGTCTGGGAATCACTGCATTAAACATTTATTTGTACAAGGTGATGGATATAAGATAGCTGCATGTTTTAGAAGTACAAGACACAGTTATGAGCTGACCAGAGCACCATGCTGAGTGTGCAGCCTGGCCCGGTGGCTCTGTGCCTGAACACAGAGTCTGGTAAAGGGGTGTGCTGTTGACTCTGCAGCGGACGCAAATATGATAGGAATGCTGTGCCCTCTTCATCCTAGGACAGGCTTGTGTTTACAGGGCTTCTGTTTTTAAACAAACATAGAATAAACCTGTTCTTCACGTACCCATTCATTAAACAGGCCAAGTAGCAGGAGTTGATTAGGTAAAATGTAGATCCTCATAAGTCCTCAGGGGTTTAATTACTTATAGAGTACACAGCATAGACACTGTTACAGTGCACTGGGGAATCGAGCAATATGCAAGTCACAGACAAAGTTTGAATGACATAGGAATATTAGGTGATGATTTACTAACAAACGGACAGGCATTGTGGCTGTGGTGAGTGTCTGTAATGATTGATGGCATACCAGGTAGTGTCGCACTTAAACTCAGATCCAGGCATAGACATTTACAGCAAGGACTAAGCCCTCCTCACATTCCTGGGGTCTTCACAGCGTGGGGGGTAAACAATGACGAGGACAGGTGGAGAAATTCTTAGATACAGTTTCCAAATTCCTCTAGCAAGCTTTTTTTTTTGTCTGAACTTATTTGAAGGTAATTGTGAAGAACAGGACAAACTCTACAGAAAGGCACTGGAGGAGAGTGGCAGCCCAAAGAGGGTGTAATCAAGAGGATCAGTAATTCAAGCACGAGTACTTAAGTGAGAACAAACCACTTGAAATCACATTTCAAAGCAGGACACAACAGGGGATTCTTCCCAAGGTCAGTCTTCTCTTAGCATCAGCCATCTGTCTTAAGAAGTGACAGGGGTTGTGGTGGCCCGCTCTCCCTCAGGCATCTAAGGAATCTAACATAGCCCTGTGCCTGTTGTTTTGGGTGATTGAGGATTTGCTTTTAGTCATGTGTATGGCTAAAAGAGCCACACGCCTCGCTCACTTCACAAATATGAAAAGAAACTTTTCTTGTACTGTCCGTGTGGCCTACTCGAAGCAGGAATGCCTTTTATCTTTCTTGTGGTCATGATTATGGAAGCAGTTCTCTCTAACGTGCATTTCGTTTCATGAAGGGCACAAAGTCAAAGTCACTATACTCTCAACATGATGAATAACACAGTTTTAAAATAACTCTCATGTAAATCCAACTTATTCCTCAAACTCAAATGGAACCATAACCCAACACACATTATGTGAATGCTCATTTAGAAAAAGTATGCAAAAGAAGTAAGTACACCTCTACAATATCATTTAAATGTCAAACGATTCAAAATTGTATCACCTTACATGAATTGCATTACTTCTTTGAACAGTAGGGTATTTGCTCTGAGGCAAAAAGAAAAACTACCAGTTTAGAGTTCCTCTACTGCTTCTCAAAAAACTGAACATTCCATAACACAACATTGAAAAAGATAAATAAATTCTACACACAACAAAAAAGGTGTCATGAGCATTCAGCCTTAGTGGTGCAATGAAATATTTGCCATGAAAATGATCTTTTTCCCAAAGAAGAGGACAGCCATGACATTGATTTATGTAACATATTGTAATGATTTGGCAGGAAGCCTTTAATTTTGGAAGCCACAAGCAGGGAAAAAACATCCATCAAAGGGAAGGCATGAGACAAACTCAACCTAACTGCTACAGCACAAACAACACAACAACACAACACCTGATACATGCTGAGAGGCTGCACAGCCATAGATGTATTTATGTCTATGTGCACAGCAGTCTCTTGCCTGGAGGTTCTGTTAGTTCAAAACCCCCTGATCTCAGGGGTCGGAGAGAGGATCCTCCAGCTGGTGGCGGCAGTAATGCGGCGGTTCCTCTGGCTTGCGAGAGCACTGTGGTAGCCCCTCCGGCTGGCCATGGGTCCCTCTGGCTGGCAGCAGCGATGCGGAGGACCCTCTGCTGGTGACGATGACAAGGTGGACAGCGTGGAGCGCCACAGCTTCACCACACATGCCTCTAGGCACTTCCACTGTGGCCTCCTACCTGGCCAGCAGGTCCAGTGTGATGAAACAAGGGTCCTGTTTTTTAGCCAACCAGAACGGATGGGCAACGATGTGGCCAGCAACGGTTACCTGCAGTGATCTTCTCCCTTGCATCTTGGCACAGTCATCAGTGACCGTGGTAATGCAGAATGTGGTGGATCTCTTACTCATGCTAAGGGAGTGCAGAACATGCTCCACCGGCTGGAGATCAGCAAGAATCTGCAGGGCCTTGCCTTCCAGGGCGAGGGCAACCTTGACCCTCTTCTTCTCCTCCGACCACGTGCTGAATTGGGCTGCCAGCTCTACCTGAATGAGGTACGTCTCGGGTGTTGAAGAAGTCTATGACTGGATCCACTGGCGGCTCCTGGTGGGCCAGGTACGCCACTGGAGTCGCAGCTCCCGGAAGAGAGGCGGCACTCGCGACCTGGTGCTCTGTTGACGGCCCCATGCGAGCCTGGGGTAGGGACACAGCCTTGGTTAGCCTCATTGAGGCTCATGGAATATAGGCCTTTGGCTGTGCCCCTCTCGCTGTAGCACCTCAATTCTCCTGCCAGAACTTCTGAGACCAGTGTAGAACCTTTGGGTTCTTTTGAAGTGACAAATCAGCAGCGTAGCTTTCTATTTGGCCAGAAGCCTTTTATTTTGAAAGCCAAACCCTAACCCTGAATAAACAATGATGGTGATGATTTTGAAAGCCAACAGCATGGAAAACACATGGCAGGGCATACTTTACAGTCACAATGACATGGATGGTGGACGTATAACGTAAAACGAAGGGACTAACGCAGATAAAATGATAAATAATCCCATACACTTCTGTAGGACACAAAAGGGATACACAAGAGATACATAAACTGGAGGCCTAAGTAAGTGGTAAAGCAAAACATCTAGCAAACCAAAGCCATGGGGCTCTTATACTAGGAGGTTTACCCTGAGTTAACTTACTGAGGTTCGCTTAACTCAGACTTTGCTAAACCTACTTTGGATACCCATTTGACTGCTACAGCAACACAACACAACAACATAACACCTAATGAATGCTACATAAATACCACTACAATATCAATTTAGGTTAAATAAAATATTATATACTTTTGATGTCTGCTTCACAATTCACTCCCAATGGCCAAAACAAAGCAGCAAAAAACGGAATTTAGGCATGGCTTAATTATTTATTTTGGTGCTGTTTTGCTGTACACATCATGACCAACATTTTTAGTCTCTGTTTCAGTTGCTACTGCACACACTCTCAGCTTCCCCGGAGAGGTTGAGTAAAACCATCATTTTTAAATACACTACAATGAGCCTTTTGCCATCCACTACCCTTTGCAGGCGGTAGGATGTCCACACAATGACTTTTTGCGAACCAGTTCTAATTAAAAATGACCTGTTAAGAAAAACCCCTTTTTGGAAGAGGGTACCCATCTAGTAGTGCAACACTGACACCTATAGGCTGATGACTTAAAGTGTTGATACTGGAAACTACGGAAGCCGACCTGTATGTGTATTTGTTGTTTTTCACTTTCGAGAAAATGGCGTCAGCAGAAGATGTCAACCTCACACAAAACTCAGAGTCAGAGACTCCTAAACTTACCGATTTACTAGATCGTGGATGGAAATTCTACGAAGAAGTAGATACCACAAACGAACCTACAGGGTCTAATCCAATTCAAGTTAAAGTTAAGCGCGGACTTATGCAACTGGAAGAGGCAACGCGGATGGTCGCCCAGCTCGATTTATTCAGGTGAGCCTGGCAAGACGGCTAAGGCCAGCTAGCTAATGTTGACGTTGGCTCATCAATTCAATTCCACTTACCAGTCTGACATAACGTTAGGATTATCGTTGAATTGTGTAGCTGACACAATAACACAAAACATATTTTCTCTCCTAAAGCTCAGACTTCACAATATAAGGAGTTTGATAATAACTAAAACTTGGGTAAGAGTATAGCTAACTTTAGCTCAATAGCTAGTGACCATAGTCAATCAACATTAGCCAGTCACTTGCCAAGTTGTAACGCAAATACAATGTTATTCATATTAACTGAAATTCTTCTGCTTGAAGTTGTGTTGTTCAGTGATGAAGTCTGTCATTCGAATGGAAACAGACGTTAGCAACCTAGCTATCTTAGTTAGCAGGTTGTAGACTAACTTCGCTATCTAGTATACATATGTATTGCTGTGTAACATGTCCATCTCGCCGTGCCTCTTGTCCCTGCTTATTTTAAACACGCAAGCCAGCGTCAAAAATACAATTGAAAATATTGAAAATTGAGTCATTAGGTACCTAACTGAACAAACCCCATGTTTGCCTTCCAGTCGGAATGAGGAACTGGAGGAGATTGCCACCACAGACTTGAAGTATCTGATGCTTCCTGCTCTACTCGGCGCTTTAACCATGAAACAGGTTAATCTGTCCAAGCGTTTGGAGCACGTTCAAATGGCCCGTGTCTATTTTCTGGATTTCTTGAAGAGGTGCAAGGAATACAACATTAGCAATTTTAAAATGCCAGAATCCAGCGAGGCTGCAGATGGAACACCTGAGGAAGATGCAATACTGCCTGCAGCCCCCCTCCAACAAGCAGACCTCATCACAATGGCTAAACAAAGACAGGCTAAAATCGAGAGGTGAGTGTGATATCTGTAAACTATTTCGAGCTGTTAAGGTTTTGTGTTTAAGCAGCTCACACATAATGTTTTTTCTATCTTGTTCTCTACATATCTAGGTTTAAACAGAAAAAAGACTCGGAGGCAAAACTGTCAGAGATCAAAGCTTCAGTAGACAGTGGAACGGCAGATGATGAGATTGTGAGGGATTTCTACCTCCTGAATATTCGAAGGTGGATTGTGATCTCTCTGGAGGAAATTGAGAGTATTGATCAAGAAATGGAGATTCTCAAGAGAATGGACGTTCTCAGAGAGGTGTGTCTAGATGTACTTGACTCCACACCTAACAGTTTTATATGAAACATGTGATTTGGTGATCACCTTTTGTTTTCTGACTCATTTCAGAGTTCAGCACAACCATCTCAACCAAGAAGGCCTCCCATGAAGCCATTCATCCTTACAAAAGATGCTGTGCAGGCAAAGTATGTCCACAAATTACCTCGCCCTATAACACTCATGCCCCCTGGTGTGATACCTCACTTAGTACAGGGGTTTTCTTTTATTATTTTTAAATTATTTTAACAGTGTTTAACAGTGTTTGTTTTTGGTTTAATGTGTAGAGGTCCAATTAATCAAAACTTTATACTCATTGTTGTTGACCTACTGTTGGCTATCAAAATGTCTGGATGAGTTTTCTATGCAATGTTGTGTGTAATTTCCGCTGTACAGTATGTATTCATAGTAGACATTACATCTGAAGGATATATGTGGTTCCTTGGTAGTTTTCTCTTCCCTCTATTGACCCACCAGTTCAGTGTTCGTTCCACTTGATGTCACTGCTTATCTGGCCTTTTTTTATACGTCATGGTTTTTCCTCACAGAACTATCTGATAAGTTAAATGGTGTCCTGTAACTACCACGGTAAAGTAAGGTTGTGAAGTTAATGTTGACATTAAATCTTATTCGTAGAGTGTTTGGGGCTGGTTACCCCAGCTTGGCGACCGTGACGGTGGACGAATGGTATGAAGAGCACAGGAAGAAGAACTGCCAGCCAGACCAGGGCATCCCACGTGGCCCCGGCCCCTCTGGTAGGCATTGGTCACTCTCACCCGTCAATCTGAAACACAGCTGCATGAACGGTGGCTTTGATTTCCAAGGCAATCTATGCGTTTGGAGTGTATACTACATATACAGTATAGTATATATATATATATGTAGTTTATATGTATATATACATATGTACTAAATATATACTGCAAAGATGTAGACACTTTGGATAGAAGGCTCTGCTTAATGACTTAATGTAAATGTGAAAACTGCCCTGAAGTTTCTCTCCTCTCTGTCCTTTTTGCCAGCCGACTACGATGCAGCGGAGCTAGAGAAAGAGGAGAAAGAGAGAAGGGAAGAGAATGACGATGAAGAGGCGCTGCAGAAAGCAAGGGACTGGGACAACTGGAAAGACTCGCATCGGAGAGGCTACGGCAATCGCCACAACATGGGCTGACTGCTCCTCAGCGGTGTCAAGCCCCACGCACACATTGTCAGTCACGCCACGCGCCCACACACCTACCATGCCAAGCACACAAATATCTCCCTGATTTTTTTTTTTTTTTTGGAAATAAAAGCTGAACCGGCTGCGGGTGTGTATGAAACACGCTATGTTTCCTGCCTTGAGTTCTGCTCAGTAAGACAGCCATTCAAAGGGGAACTGTATGTCTGACCACAGTCCTGAGGGAACCATGCCCGTTCGTAATGTTATGAAACCAATCCCACACCAAGCCATCTCGGTTAAAATCAGATGGAAAATTAAGCCAATACCCACAGTTGGGGATTTTCAAGGCAGATTATTTCCTCTCCAACATGTTGTATTTGACCCTCTTTTAGATGATTGCTCACAAGCACTTGGACGCTTACTGATTTATAAGACACATGTGTCATTGTTATGCTGGGTTTCTTGCTCTAGTATAATATATGTTTGGTTTTCAATCTTAGTGTATAGCGGTGGAACCCCAGTTTGACTTTTGCAGCTATATTGAAAACCATTTTTGAAGAATTTCAGGAGGCCCCTTGAGTCCTTCAGTAGCATGAACATCGGTGGTGCAGACTGCTTGTAGGTTGGGCACTGGTTATGGGTGGTTGTTGGTGTACAGTTGTATTGGATAAAACCTTTCCTTTCCACTGTATATATTTACAGTTGCTATAAAGTTTCAGACCTTCCAACCCATTGATGTTTGGGTTTGGCAGCAATCCAAAGAAGTGCAAATAGGGTTTGGTTATGCCGTACATGGTGTCACACCCAGAGACTATAGCCTACTTATCTATCAAGAACATACTGTCTGAGCAAGATCGAAGGGTCAGTGATTGTGGACAAGTAATGCCAAATCACCTTCTTGGCAGTGGATTTGAAAGCATTTGTTTTATAATAAGGAAAAAAAAGTACTCAAGACTCAAATAGTATTTGTTTTTACTTGACAAGGACTCGTGGAGTTTTATACATTAGCTTGGGTGTTATGCTGTGAAGCTGGCAGATTGGCAGATTAGCTGGGATTGTGTGTTGTGCCATGTTCAGTGACTATACTGTCAACCTGTAAAATTAAAGGAAGCCTCATATTCTACTTTTTTCCCCTGGTCTTTGGTTTGTCAAAAGACCCCATGGATTGAACAGAACAGTTATTCAGTATTGATGATCTAGTCGATGAGAAATTAGCTAAAACATAGATATGTAAAGAATCTCAAGATGACCCGTGTTGTCAGCATTCTGTATGAAAGGAACGACATTTCTCTTACATTTTCCTCTGAGAATGTATTGTGGCTTACAATCACTTGCCAGACTCATGTCAGAAATAGCCTTGTCAGGTGTTTTAAGTAGTTTGAAAAACGAAATCAATTATGTACAAATAGGGAGATCTGAGAGACTTCACACACTGCCTCGTGTCATCTAAGGTCTGCTGCAAGTCCTCAATACCTCCCATCCATCATTGGCCTCTGAAACTGGGGGTTGGGGGGGTTGTAGTCTGGCTGGGGAAAGGGCCGAGCTGGTGGAGCTGAGCGGGGGAAGTCTGATGCCATCACCTTCTGAGATATGGGCACAGGAGATATGCATACAGTCATTGCTGACGGCAATACCCTCCATCGTGTCACTGCCTAGGGCTTGCAGTTTTTTTATGTTCATGCCAGTCATTTTATCCCACAAATTACAAATAATGCCAAAACTCAGTCATGATTTAACAGAACCCATACTTACCAGCTGGTGTTGCTCTATCAAGCCATTTTGCAGATTTCCTGGTTAAATTGCTGTCAATTGTACTGTGCTGGTGACACCGCACTGCATAATATATGTTATTCTAGACAGTTTTAATAACACACTGGTTCTACTTAAGTGGTGTCCCACTTTGTATATTTAAATGGTTGTGATTAAAGAAAGCAAAATGTACTTTCATCTTGTAGCCTTTTTCATCTGAAATAAAAATTATCCGTCTTGCCAGGTTTAGTCTTTAAACCTTTTAATGGCTTCTAAAATGTCCCTTTTCTACTGAAGAAATGAATGCTGACGTGTGTATTTGCCTTGCCTTTTTAACACTCAGAAGAGGACTACTAGGACTACATTGAAAGTGCTGAAATGTTATTTGGCTCACAAACACCCACCATGCCATTCACAGGGGGCTGTTTGTGTCTGTAGTCGTTGTAGTCTGTCGAAGGACTTGGGCCGTCATACGGAGGCCTCCCAGGAGACGTGTACGGGTTTCTCAGCACCTGCCCCATCCCAGAGCCAGAGCTGTAAAGGGGGGAGATTACACATACTTCAGAAGGCGAGGTGAGGCAACGCAGGGGTTTGCCATTTCTAACATGGATAACCTTTCAGCTCACTGATAACAGAGTCCTGCACGTGCTGACAATCTGAAGATTTATAGCTCCACTATAGATGTCCAGTAATTAGACCCTGGAACAGTGCACTCAAAAAGTAGTCAGACCACTTCCCTTTTTTAAAACGTTTTGTCATGTTGCAGCAGTCTAACACTTAAATTGTTGATATTCAGTCTACACTCAATACCCCATAATGAGAAAGTGAAAATGGGGTTTTAGAATGCAAATGTATTAAAAACTAAAAAGCTGATATCATATATTGACCCTCACTTTGACCCTCACTTTGTCATAGCGAAGAGTCTGAATAGTTATGTCAATGTGATATTTTAGCTCTTCCTTTTTTTAATGGATGTGCACAAATGTCATTGTCATTTTGGGGTATTGATGAGGGAAAATAATAGTTTAAATGATTTCAGCGTAAGGCTGCACACATAACAAAATGTGAAAAAAGTGAAGGGGTCTGAATGCTGTAGATATTGTAGGTTAGCATAATTGGACTGAAGAATACATGCCTGTTGGATGTTGTGGGAGGTCCCCCCATAAACTGTCTATCTTGTGATGGATGGATGTTTCTCTGCTGACTGTTTGGAACAAACAAAATTGTGAATTGTCTAGAGAAAAAGTCAGGTGTTGCCAAAAGTGTACGAACATATATTGATAAAGCCTCAGAAATATGTGGCTTCATGGATACGAGCATCCGTCAATTAAAATCAAACGATTAGACTTGCATCCATGATTAACAACAAACGTGCAGTGATGAAGTCATTGAAAGATGTCGAGTAGGTTAGCAGCTTCTACGTGCCTGTAAGGTCTGCTTGATGATGCCATGTCTGAAGGGGGAGGCATCCTGCTGCTGTGTCAAGTCAATATGAAGTGCAGGTGAAAATAAAACCCAGTGAAAATGGCTCAACATCTTACTAGCGTTGTGTAAGACAACCTCACTGATTGTTGTCTCACCTGTAGTTGCGGTCTGCCATTGGGACGTTGACATTGGGGGGTCTCATGCTCTCCGGTGGAGGCCTGGAGTGTGGACGCTCCTTTGAGAAGAGGGTAGTTGTTATCAGGCCATATGGTTTCCATTATCCCCTCTACTTCACCACAAGTGTGGTTTCATATTCAACTTTGTGTGACACATTTTTCAACCAAAGAGGTGATTGTGTATGGAAACACTACATTGTATGATGGCTAACCACAAAACCAAAAACACAAATAACTTGTTGTTTTTTGAAGAATGTTCACTGCCTGCATATGTGATACAGATCCATGATGATTTCACCGTTCATCGTTTACTCTCACCTGCATATCAGAGGCAAAGACCATGTTTTTAAACATGTCATCTTCTTGTTGATGATTAATGGTTGCCGCCTTATTTTCCCTCAGACACCTTGAACATAATCAACACAGCTGACGTTAGACTCAGTAACGGGTCAATAAAACAGCATCCTCAGCTTTATTAGGAGACACTCGGAGGTCACATAGACGTTGCACGATGGACTTTCAGACCCCTCTGCTGTTTGATGTTTACAGTGCATTACAGTTCCTTAATTTCCCTCGGGATCAATAAAGTATCCATTTATCTATCCATCTACATTTCTGTAGAACCACACATATATTACAATACCCAAAGGAGATTAAGAGAATCTCTAAAACTCTTATTAGATTAAATTAGGTCACATCAACCCTCAGACTCCTAGCCCTTCACTCACGTACCTGTCTTTTTTGCCTTTTGCTGGTTTTCTGACACAGTAGACAATGACTCCCACTATAATGGCTAATCCCAATCCAGGGAGCGATGCCACTAAGGCAAAGGTGACAGTGGTCCACTTCTGATCGCAGTTCCCACCGATGAACCATTCATCAATGTAAGAATTGCATCTGCCAAAGAAGTGAGGAAGGAAGGGAATGTCTAAGATCGCTATGTATAAAAACTGACATAAAACACAACTGCATTATGACAACAGGTAGTTTTTCCCGTAGAACAGATCCTTACCTACAATATGGTTTCTGGTCCTTACAAGAACATGTACTGTTCAAACTACACTCCAAAGTCTCGTCTGAAGGTTTGCATGGATAGTAGTCGACTACTCCACTGCATCTTGCTGAAATCATTTGAGCAGGCCAGTTATAGTTATAGAAAGTGGTACACCTTCAGATATAGAAATGAACATCTACTTTCTCTTTTTACAACATTGTAACATATAATATACATAAATACAACCGTGAGGAAAATTCTGTGTCACTACAGCTGATACAAATCAAAATTTGTGTTGGGAAATTATACTTGCAATTATAAGTTAATTATACAATCATCTTCTGTCAAGAGGATGCAATACTTGTTCATATAACAGAAGTGTAGGCACGCTCTGCCTTGATCACATTTTGGTTACTGAAACTTCAACTGTCTTTATGGATTATATTGAATATTCCTGTATGAAAACATTGTCAGATAAGTCAGTGTCAATGACAAACACTTACGGTCAGGTGCTGGGGGTTTAGTTTCTCCATAAACAAGCAAAATGGACAGCATAGTGAAAAACAACACGAGAAGGAGCTTCATTGTCACAGCACTCGCAACTCTCTGATATGGTGATTTCACAAGAGTCCAGTTTTTATGTGTTTTAAGTCACCACACCCTCACACACAGGTAGCCATCTGCAGAGCATTCACACACACACACACACACACACACACACACGAACACAGTGTAACAATAATAAAAAAATTGTAACAGCCATTTCACAAAAAGTGTAACTGTAGATGCTTGCCATCTGAACATCTCAAAAAGCCTCCCATTATTTTCAATTTTCAAGTAAAATGGGAACCTCTAAAATGAAGGTAATTTTCACTATCCCAGTTACTCATTTCCCAAGGAAGCGTTCTTTGACCCCCAAGTTTATTGCCCGAACACTGTTTCTACAACAAACACTTGCTTTCATTTTTGATGACCAGCTGATATGAAACAATTGTAGGGCAGGTGTGGTGGATAACATGTCAAGAAAATCAACAATCGGTATAACCACCATGGTAGTCTGAACAACTACTGAAATGACTTATACTATTGAAATGAATTAGATGATGTGCACTTATGTTTAAATGTTTATCAAGTATAACAAACATACTGTAATGTGTGAAATGTATTAAGCTGGGCTTGGAAGCAGGTGCGTCAGGGGAACTGTCCGCATGTCTGCTGGGAGCTTCCCACTCTCTTCCAGAGGCTGTTCATTCTTACCCTGGGGCCCATCCTGTTCCAGTCACAAGAGCGTTTCTCTAGTGTACCAGGAGCTACCCTGTTAGACCTAGGCCTTAAAGACAGGTGAAGAGAGCCAACCTAATGTGACATGATAATTCTGGGCCCAATGTATCCTCCAATTAAAAAATGACACATAACCCATGGGGAAGATTTAGTACGATGGGATGGATTCATCAGGTGTATAAAAAGTTATACAGGTATTGAGTGGGACTGTGAGAATAGTCAGCCACGACAGCTATTGAGTGTGACTGTGAGAATAGTCAGCCAAGACTGGTATTAAATGTGACTGCGAGCATAATCAGCCATGACACAGGTATTGAGTGTGACTGTTGAGATAAATATCTATTGAGCATAAACTACATTTATGAAGAGCAAAATAACTCAAGGAAGACATCCATCAATGACCAAAATCATCGTTAAATTATGTAATGTTTACCTTTGCCGGCAGAGTAAGATGGCTTAACACACCACCACCAATCAGCCCCACAGACTGAGAAACAACAGAATACTGAAAACAGACTCAGTGTTTCACAAACTTTTGATGGCAGGCGCTCCTTACACAAAGGAAAAAAAATGGCTTCAATTAGTTTTATGCTTTTCTGTTCCATTCTTTAGATCTGTTGATGTTAGGCACATGTGCCTGCTGTAAGAGCACAGCCACACTTAATATGACCAGTAGATGGTTGTTTATGGTTCTCCCCCCCTCCCACACAAACCACACCACTCCCCCACGCTGGTCATCCACGCGCTCCCTGGAGGGATCGCTCCACGTTTCAGGAACCACCGCCCTTACTGATTGGCCTATAAATATTATCATTCACTAGTCATGAGCTGCTCCTAAATGAGTTATGCTGAAGTCCATGGCTTATCACCGTGACAAAGGATTCCCTGGTATGTAACAAAAGTAATTTATTGTTTTGACAAACAACCACACTGAAATGCTGCTTGTGAAAACCTTTCAAAAACATTTACATTTTGTCTTGTACATTTTGGCATCACACTTCACCAAACTGTCACCAAGCGACTCCCCAAGGTCATTTAAACTGTTTTGTTTTATTCAAACTCTGTTGGTTATATCACTGAATGACTGACATTCGGTTTAAAATGCAAAATGGCTACTGTCGACTGTTAAAAGTGACCATGACAAGTTATTTGTTCTTATAAAAAAAAGATATATTTACATCATATTGTACATAATCAACACAACAGTTGGAACTAAAACCTCCCATAGATGTAAGCCTGGCCACACAACCCAAGCACAGAGATGTGGCCAGTATGGGCTTTTGTGTGTGTGTGTGTGTGTGTGTGTGTGTGTGTGTGCACTTCTGAGTGTAATCTGATTACTTGCTGTATTTGTATGTGCACACATATACTTGTATGTGTCCATGGTCTTTAGTCTAGTTGTCAGAGTCCATGTCGCTGTCTCCTCCAACGGACCGGAACTCTTCGCTGTCCTCTTCGTCCTCACTGAGTTGGACTTGAGTGAGGACACTTGGCCCTCTCCGGACCCCATCTCTGTCGTCCTCCTCTTCCTCTTCCTCCTCTTCACTCACACCTTCCTCCTCCCCGTTGCCCAGGCTTGAGTTCTGTCTCTGGCGCTGCATCTCCATCTCATCGTAGCTGCCGTAGCTGAGAAACAAACACACGTGTGTCAGTGCTGGTCCGAGAGTGCATTTGTGTCAATGAGACAGTCACAGAAATATCAACCAGATTTTTATATTTTAAGAATTTCAGCGCATTTCAGATTGAGTCTTTGTATATGCAAGCGCGCACTGCAGCCTGTATGGCAGGGGTCTCAAACTCAGGCCCATGGGCCAATTCCGGCCCCCCCAAGCGATTTCATCTGGCCCGCAGGCTCCTCAGAATTTTGCAAAATGTTTGTTTGATTTAAATGGGCCACACCAACGTTTACCGCTGCCATTTGCAACGGGTCTTGTGCTTCTAATTCACGTCTTTCATATCATTCCGCAAGTAAGTCAGTCATTTAACTTAATGGAAACTGAATAGAAGTCAGCAATTAATGCGTTGCTCAGCAACACCTGGAACTTTAAAGATCTATCTGCGTGAAGAACTATTCTTTCTTTGCGGAAGTCACGAAATGGCAACAATATAATTTACCCAATAGGTATTTTGGAGAAATGTCTTCTATTGTTTTGACATGTAACCAAAAATATGTATAGTCCAGCGGTAATTATAAGAAAATAAATCTAGCTTTCAGTGCGTATTCTGTGGCTCTGGACGAGAGTACTCAAATGATAATGCTTAGCTCGCAATTTTTACCGCGGGGGTAAACAACCAGTTTGAAGTGACAGAGTAATTACTTTGTGTAAAAACAATGCATGGCCGTACCACAATGACCCGACTGGACGCTCATCGGCCCCCGGGTAATTTGAGTTTGAGACCCCTGCTGTATGCTGTATGGTGTGTGTGTGTTTGTGTGTGTGTGTGTGTGTGTTTGTGTGTGTGTGTGTGTGTGTGTGTGTGTGTGTGTCGTCTTCTTACCTAACAATGCTGTCATCCATGTGGGTCTCCTCGTCTGGCCCCTCTCCCTCGTAGGACATCATGCTCTCCTCCTGCTCCATGCCCATGCCCATGCGTGCGCTCTCCTGGTGGACTCTGGACGGAGGTGCCATCTCCCGGTCCGAGTCGCTGCCGCTCTCCGACAGATGAATCGCTGAGAGAGAAGGGGGGAAGAAAATGGTACACCATCAGACTACCGTTTTACACACACACACACACACACACACACACACACACACACACACACACACACACACACACACACACACACACACACACACACACACACACACACACACACACACATTCACAAGTGACCTACAGCACTGTGCAGATATACATTATACACACTATATACTTTCATACACACACACACTACTCGTCAAAAGCAGATTTATGTTATTTCCAAAAGATGTCTCTCTCTCTCTTTCTCTCCTTCTCTCATACTCACAGGAGAAAGGGTTGTCTCCCTCCTCTTCGCTGGCATCGTCCTCTCCGTCGGACATGAGGAGATCCTGATAGAGCACGCTAGCCTGAGGTGGGCGGCTGGAGCCTTCGTCCTCGTCATAATCATCCTCGTTGCCGTGCGATCTCCTGCGCGGCGGCATAAGCATGTCATCCTCATCCTCCTCGTCATCGTCCAGGTCGCCGTCTCCAAACTCAGCCTGAAAGGATCAGGTAGTTTAGACAGAGACACACAGAGACGCACAGACACTCACACACACACACACACTTGTGGGTAACGGTGTGTGGGAAAAGACATTCTGTACCGGTGCAGGTGTTTTGGGCTTGCCATCATCCTCTTCCTCAAAGCCTTCAATATCCACATCCGATCCCTCTTCCTCGCCAAGCCCCCGGCGACCATGCCGACCCTGAAAAAAGAAACAGGTGTGTTAAGACAGAGAGCCTGGCGATTTGACATACAGGCAGGCAGATAGGCAGGCAGGGAGACAGGCAGGCAGGGAGACAGGCAGGCAGGGAGACAGGCAGCGAGACAGGCAGGCATTGGGCTGGGGTGGAGAAATGGCTGATGGAAAATGACATTAGGTTACAATTTTGTTCTTCTCAGAGGGGACTGATTTTTTTTATTTAAAGACTAAGGGATTTCTACACTGATTTTGGGGTGAAGTTCGAAGTAATAAGATAAATAGATGGATGGATGAATGGTGTCGTGGCTATGGACACATCGAGGGGACTGATTTATTTTAGATTTAAAATAAGGGATTTCTACACTGATTTTGGGATGAAGTTCTAGATAAAAAGATGGCTGGATGGATGGATGGAGGGATGGATGAATGGTGTCGTGGCTATGGACACGTGGATGGGACTGGAGGGGAGAAGGAGGTGTACCTGCACCCCTCTTTTCTCTGTCGGGGAGAGAAGCGTAGCCTCCGCTAAGAGGCTAGCGTCACCCTGCAGACTCAGAGAAGTACTGCTGTCAAACAACTCAGCAGGCTGAGAGAGGAAGAAGGAGGAGGAGGAGGAGGAGGGGAAACACAGAGAGGCAGGAGGGAGGAGGGAAGAGGAGGGAGCACAGGGGTGGAAGAGAAAGAGAGGAGGAAGGAAAGAGAAAGAAGGATGAGACTGCAGAGAGGAGCTCTAGCACACAGGTTTGACAGTAAGAGCAGCGTGTCCAAAAGAAGAAGACGGGACTGAGGTGTCAGATTTCTCTACTAGGCCCTCACCCTCAACACTGACACTCAAAAAATCTCAACTGAGCTATGCATGCCAGCAGTGCTTTGTGGCGGAGCTTATGGTCTCTCTTTAAAACACGTGACTTCAGGGATTACTGCAGTTTGAATTTGAATGCAATCTGATGCCTTAAATACAATGATGGGGATGCCAGTGGTTTAAATATCGCCTTACCAAATGTTGGCATCCTGACGGTAACATTTGTCTTTTCTTAACCTGTTCCTGCCAAGTCTTTTGTACACAGAAATCCCTTAATAGACGACTGCTATAACCTTCAACTAACAATCTGAGAGACAATTCAAAAGAGCCTTTTGGGGAATTGTGTTTTGAAGTGTAAAAAAAAAGAAACTGACTGAAGACAGTAAACCAATGCCAGACTTCCTCAAACCTGATCCAAAATGGCAGCAGCCGGCCAAAACACATAAATCTAAAGTGTGCTGAGAAATCATGGAGAGAAGACAAAGATAGCTGCTTATAATGGCAGGGTCAAAGTTCAAAGTTCAGGGTCAGAGAGAGGTGGAAGTTAAGAGACAAGAGGAGAACAGAAAAGGCAACACCGGCTATATAGCGTAAAGGAATGGGAGAAGAGTTGCTCTACACGCTAGCTGGCTAAAAGAGCTGGCTAAGACACTCTAGCGAGCACACAGGGCTTAAGATGGTTTATCTGCTGCACGGCTCCGCTGAGCACGCATACCTGTGGTGTGTATGGTCCAGGGGTCATGGGGTCTAAACACTCCAGATCGGCAGCGTCCAGGGCTGCCTCCTTAGCCGTGGAGATGTCCTTCTCAAGCTGGGTCAGATGCTCATCATACTAAACACACGCACACAAGCATAACATGTTGAATGATATCTTTTTTTTCAATGTATTAACTCTCATTGTACCCTCGGCACCATTGAAAATGGGAATCTTTTTCCTCAATGTGTCTTCCGGGGCCTAAATAAATGAATCACTATCTGACAAACAGGCAGGCAGGCACACAGATTCACACACACTGACACACACACACCCATACAGTCTGATCCCTCACCTCACAAAGGGTTTGCCTGCAGACATTAACAATCTCTAGAGCAGTCTTGGTGTATGGACTATCAGGGCCTGAGAAATGAAAAGATAAACAGAAGGGGACAAGCAGTTACACAACAGACCAATACAATGGCAAAGCACATGGGACCGGAAGATTCGTTTATAGGGCTCACCATTGTATTTGACACTGTTTTCGTGGACCAGACTGACGTCAGACAGAAATACGCCCCGGTTTTGGTATTTATGCTTGGAAATGTTCTGAAACACACACATACACACAAACACACACAAACAGACAATAGTTATCAGTTATCCTAAGGTCAACAAAATGCCAGATGTATGACATTCCACGGAGACAGTCTGATAGGCAGTCAAAAAGACTGATACAGAGAAGAACCAGCACTCTTTTCCTCACCTTACGAACGTTTTCCAGATCCATGGGGTGAGTAATGACTTTATAGTAATCAGGAACAAACTTCTTATTAACAGGATGTTGAAATGGCCAAGACTGGAAAAAAACATGTAGACAAAACATGTTGACATTGGTAGAAATACTACACTGGGAATCATTACTTTGGTAAAAATGCTAGCCTAGAACTATATATTTTAAATCAAAGACAAGACAAAATAATACAAAAAATATGGACCACTAATATGACTCTTATCAAATATGAAATCTTTTATCTTCCAATAAGGCTCTCCGAACTGCTACTAATGCTTGGCAGCTGGCCACAACAGTAAACGGTCAGCATTTCCGAGATAACACTTGTAGTAATTGGCAAGGTGATCACACATTTGATAACAGTTATGACATGGGTGTGTAACAACAACCTCCAGTGGAGTCTGGGGAAAGGCGTAAAACAATGACTGAAGGCTTTTAAACGGGTGTAGATAAAAAAAAACAGGAAATATGATCATTAGCACATAAAAAAACTAAACCAATTAAAACAAAACTTCGCAGAAAATGGCCTGTCCTACCAGTAGTTGACAACAATTTTAATACCTCCTATAGAATACCCCTAGTGGGGGGCTGGCTTATCAGAAAAGGATCGGAGGGATTGGCACTCACGTCAGGCACGTTCATCATCTTCTGTGTGACGATGTTGTCGAGGATGAAGGAGAACGCCACCTGATCGTCATCATCCAGCAACGGGTTGATGGCCTTCTCCAGGCGCACCAGCCGGTCTTCCTTCTACATACAGAAAGGTCGGGGGTCAAACCGCGAGAGAAGCAGACACAACGAGGAAGGGGGGGAGACGATAACGAGCACAAACTCTTACCTCTTTAATCTTTTCCTCACACAAGTCCAGCATGGACTGAGCCACCTGGGTGAGAGGGTGCTTCACTCCTGAAGACAGACACAAACAACATTTACATTTACAACATTTATCAGATGCTTTTATCCAAAGCGGCTTACAAGGATGTATACACATTTTTTACATTTACACTGATGGCACACTGCACATCAGGAGCAATTAGGGGTTGAGTGTCTTGCCCAAGGACGCTTCGACAGGGAATCGATCTAGCAACCTTCTGATTAACAACACAGCCGTGATGAGACACTGAAGAGTCACTCCACCTCAAATCAACACAGATTTCAAATAAATAAATAGATACATTAATCTGCTCGACCATCACAGATTTCTGTGGATATTTAAGAGCGTAGTATGTAGCTTGATGTTACCAATAAGAGATCCTCAGCTAAAACGTTCCAGGTATTAGTTTGGATGGTTGCACTTCATGTGATGAAACTTTCATGAAAACAGAGATGGTTGAGCAGAAGGCATTTGTTGATTTGAGGAGGAATAACCATGACAACAAACACAGGGCCTATACACGCACACTAAAAAGGATAAAAGTGAGCAACACTTATTCTACACACAACTAGGGAGTATTATGTACTACATTAAACCATATACCTATATTCTCTGTACTGAAGTTTATGTGCGTAGGGGTGTTGGGGGTAGTTCTGTACCGTTGTAAGTAGAGCTGTTCTGGACGATGAGCGCCACGTTCTCGCGGAACTCTCCCCCTGAGGGGTACATGCGCTTCCGGACGTTCTCACGCAGGGTCTGCAGGTCCATGGGCCGGGTGATGACCTTGTAGTAGTCCTTCACCTGCTTGGCATTCACCGGAGTGTGGAACGGGTACGTCTGAAAGGGCAGCAAGCACGTTTAGACAGTGTTGACATACGAGTGTTTATGTGTTTGTTTGTGTTTTCATGCATACATCTGCGTGCCACAAAGCATACAAAGTCTTTCCCGTAATCTGCCTATCAAGGTCCCCAAATGCATATCTGAAACTCGGATGACCCTAAAGCACACCCTTGATCTCTACTGTAACAGAGCCAGATGTTATGTTTGCCTTACGTTGGCAAGATCTCTCATGTCGTTGATGATGCCCTCCAGCACTGACGACAGCGTGACCATGGGGTCTGTGCGACGTCGATGGATAGACTTGT
This sequence comes from Sprattus sprattus, assembly GCF_963457725.1. Classification (NCBI taxonomy): domain Eukaryota; kingdom Metazoa; phylum Chordata; class Actinopteri; order Clupeiformes; family Clupeidae; genus Sprattus; species Sprattus sprattus. Next base: position 69,798,768 of record NC_137920.1, read on the forward strand.
GAGGCCTCTGGCAGAGGGAAAGACAAGCGTGTCAGACAGTTAACCTCAAGGTCTGCTCTGAACCGATAAGCTCATGTGGAGAATAGAGCCAAAGTGAATAGAAGAGTTTCACACACACACAAAGCCTCACTTACATTGAGATAATCACAGTGTACTGTAGTCCCCACACGCCTCTTCTTCTTGGGTGGAAGTTGCTGTTTGGGGAACTTCAACACCAGAGACTTCCTGCGTACCTCATCAGCACTGTGGACCAGAGGATGCCATTATGACTCAGGCTTAAAGACGAACATATCTTCCATCATTCACGTTAACATAGATGTGTACAATACCTCTCAATAAGTTGTTTTCCCAGGACTATTTTGGTGCCCTCCACCTTGATGAGCTCCTCGTTGTCATTGTGGATGACCGTCTTCTCGAGCTCCTCCTCCTGCTCCTCTGTCATGGCAACAGGGTTAGAGGGCGGAGCGTTGGTCTGGTAGTAGAGTGGGCAGAACTTATTGGTCCTCATGTGGCCGATGGCACCGCAAGCTCCACACTTCAGCTAGAAGGACAAACAAGACAAAACTATTCAAACACGTGGACATTCAGGCATCTTTTAACCTCCTTTATCGTATCAGAGCCGGCATTCATCTTCAGGTATCATGTAAGAAGGACTGTAAGAAACTGCACCGAAACTTAAAAAGTGGCAATATGGCATCAGGCAACATGCTGATCCAACAACTGTTTGTGAGTACTGAGTAGTAGTCAATGGGGGACCATCTAGTGTGTGTAGCGGCTCGAGCACTTACAGCCAATATGTAATTTGTCAGTATCTCAGGCACACACTTAACTGTTACCTTGAGGTCCGGCCTCTCCTTGACCTTCTTGGCCTTCTTCTCCGGTGGCCCCTTGAACTTGTCCTTCTCCTGGTTGCGCTTCAGGCGCCTCAGCTGCTCCTGAATGCGCCTCCTCTCCTTCCGCATCTCCTCGCGGTGCTGCTCGTCGAAGAGCGCAAACTTACGACTGACACACAGGGGGGGAGGGATACGACCAATCAGGTCAGAGATCTTCAAAGTGGGCTAACAGACCCTCATGAAAAGGCCCCGCACTGGGAAACAAATCCACTCACATGAAGTCGTCGTCTTTTGTGGAACGAATGCGCATGTACGCGTCGATGACGGAAGGCTTGCGCACGGTCTCGCAGCGGACATACTCCTTGCCATCCTCGTCCTGGAACGTGCGGTAGATCTTTAGGCGTCGTCCAGTCGCCGAGGAGTTGAGGCTGGTTACCGACGACGTGTCGTCATCCTTATGAGAGCCGGTAGACAGTGCACTCGCTACGGTACGGAGAGGGGAAAGGGGTTACAAACAATGCTGCAGATATAAAAACACAATACAAACAGGCATCCACATGCAGAAAAGCACAGATGTAAATCAATTCTTGCCAAACCATACACCTATGCCCCGTGCACAAAAACACATACACAATCAGCTCATTATACCATCGCAACACACACACGCACACGCACACGCACACGCACACGCACGCACACACACACACGCACACAAACACACACAGTTATACACGCTGTCGTATGCAGCACCTGCCAACTCTTTTCTCTCTCTCCCTTTATCAGTTACAAAGAAAATAGGAACATGGCCTTAAGTTGAAAACACACACACACACACACACACACACACACACACACACACACACACAAACTCAAACACACACACACAGGAACCCACACAGGAACACACACACACACACACACACACACACACACAGAGCATCTTACAATGGGCCTTGCGTCTCCCCTTGCCACTCTTCTTCTCCTCCCCGTCCTCGCCCATGAGCATGCGCTGCAGCTCCTTCCTCTCCTGCTCCTCGCGCTCCCGGCTCAGCTGCGAGCTGGTCTTCTTGTTCTGCAGCATGCTCTCGATGTTCTTCCCCATCTCCTCGAAGTCGCTGTCCTCCGCAGAGCTGCTGTCTGTGTCCGTGGACAGCACTTCCGAAGACTCCAGAACCCTAAGGAACGAGAGACACGAGTGTGTGTGTGTGTGTGTGTGTGTGTATTCAACTCAAGCATATTTGCATTTGTTTTTTTTGTAACTGATGAAGTGTGTGTGTGTGTGTGTGTGTGTGTCCTGTGTTTCGTCCTTACTTGTTCTGCAGGTCGAATATTCTCTGGCACTCCTCTTTGTAGCGCTCCTGATGCTCGGCCACGGAGAAACGGGACCCTCGGGCAAACTTGCTCATGGGTCCCTCGCCGGAGCGCGCCTGCTCCGTGGACATGGTCCTCACCACGTCGATGACCTCCCAACGGGACAGCTTCTTAATCTACGACACACCCAGAGCCATAGTGATCAGAGGTATTTACATTTACATTTAGTCATTTAGCAGATGCTTTTATCCAAAGCGACTTACAAGGATGTATACACATTTTACAATTACACTGATGGCACACTGCACATCAGGAGCAATTAGGGGTTCAGTGTCTTGCTCAAGGACGCTTCGACAGGGAATCGTACTAGCAATGTTCCGATTACTAAACGACTTCTCTACCTCCTGTACCACTGTCGCCACCATACCAGAGGCGTGCTGGTAAGCTGGTGCTGTCTACACAGGCAAGATGGCCAAGTCTGCGGATGAGGGTTACCTCGTCCTCCGGGACTCCAAACTTCCTGAGCAGCTGTTTGGCGTTCTTCAGGGACAGGCGTCTCAGATCGGCATCTGTCCCCGTCACCGTCTTCTTCGCTGGCTGAGGCTCACGGTCATCCTGCTGACGGAGAAATGGTAAATGTCGTTTGTAAGGTGTTTTACAGAGAGCCGTTTTTTACATGAACCATTTAAAGGTTCAGTAGGTAGTTTTTGTTTGCAGAGAAATAATCAATGTATTCTATGCATTTTGATTCTTGTTTTCTGCACTATTTTGTTTATAGAAAGCCTATATGAAACACCATTGCGGTAAGCCTTTTTTTTTTTTTAAAAAAAAACCTTAGACTGAATTCACACACTTTAAACCATAGAACATGATGGGCACCAGGCCAGCAGAAAAAATCTGAAACGGCATTGCGGTAAGCCTTTTTTTTTAACCTTAAACTGAGTTGACACACTTTAAAACATAGTAATGATAAGTACCGGGCAGACCTTCTGCTGGGTTGGTTTGTTGGGGACTTTAACGTAGGAGAAGCCCTCTCCACAGCCTGTGGGGTCAGCCACCCCTGTCACCTCCAGCAAGCACTTCCCCTTCATGGCCGCGATGAAGGCTCGCGTGGTGTTCCAAGGGGCAGTGCGCACCTAGAGATAAATACAAAAGGACATTGTGTTGCTTTAAAAAAAACAAAAACATTTTGTTATAAAAGTCATCATGTTACCTGTCTATGACTAGTCTACAACTAGTCTACAAATTGTTCATACATTCATTAGAACGTCTCACTTTAACAGACAGCATTACCTTCACACCCAATAGATATGTGATAACTTAAGATTTGCTCAAGATTTTACTGCTTATAAAGTACTTTTTTGACTGCCTGTAAATGTTTTACTTTATTTCAAGTCATATCAATTACATTACATTACATTACATTTTATTTATATAGCGCCATTACAATACAATTGCCTCTAGGCGCTTTATATCACTACTGTCATCTCTCTGTATTCCTAACACAAGAAAATAACTGGCATTTTAAATGATAAATGTTATATTTCTCCTTTTTATTACCCTTTTATCATGACATTTAGTAAATCATAAATCATTGACAACAGTAGATCACTAACAGGTGTCTAATTCTTCAGGTCAAACACTGTAATATATGGCCTTTTAGGACTCACTTCATCATCAATCTTCATTTGGAAGTCTTCTTCATTCTCCTCCTCAGGGGCAAAGAAGGATTTCTCTCCATATCCGGCATCCTGTGGACCACATGGCAGAGTTCTGGTTGTATGACACTTTTTAAAACGTATGTGCAGAAGTACAGTCTTCATCTGTGCACATGGTGTGTGTGTGTGTGTGAGTAAATAAGTGTGTGTGAGTGGTGTGCAAATATGTTGTGTGTGTATGTGTGCATGTGTATGTGTGTGTGTGTGTGTGCATGCAGGAGTGGTGTGAATATGGTATGTGTGCATGTGTATGTGTATGTGTATGTGTGTGTATGTGTGTGTGTGTGTGTGTGTGTGTGTGTGTGTGTGTGTGTGTGTGTGTGTGTGTGTGTGTGTGTGTGCATGCAGGAGTGGTGTGAATATGGTATGTGTTTGATATGTGAATGTGTGTGTCTGTTGACCTTCAGCCTCTGCTCTGCCACCATCATGCTGTAGTAGGCGCAGCACTGCTCTGGGGACACCATGGCCCTGATCTCCTCCTCCGTGGGTAGCCGAAAGTCCGGCTTCACCACCCACCAGTTGGAGTCCATCCCTGCCAGGGGGACGCAGAGCGCAGCACAAGATGACAGAAATACGCATCGGGTGAAAAAACGCCTCAGACAAAAACAAAGGAAATTATGGCGTCCTGTTTATTCTGGAGGGCTATTTTTTTTTCTAGAAGGTTCCAAAGAGATCGCCCTCTTCCTCCAGGCTACGTGTCCCTAGCCACAGTCTACACACCACCCCTTTCCTGAACCTCGGTCAGTGTGACACAACATGACTAGCCTGCAGTCTGTGGGAGCTCCATGGTAACTCCCTTCTCTACCTCCCTCCTCTACCTCCCTCCTCTACCTCCCTCCTCTCTCTCCCTCTCTCTCTCTCTTACCTTCCCTGCCTGAGTCACTCTGTCTCTCCTGACACCTGGCTGGCAAAGACAAAGCAGCAGACAATTCGCCAACACATATCAGACATAAAACTACTTTTACATTAAAAACTCAATTGTAATTCTAAGGCCATAATGACAGTATAGTGTCTGATATTTTGTTGTATTTATCCATTGTTTCAAGGGACTTTTTACATGAATATACATGTTTCTTAGGCCAGATAAACAAATACTGTATACACAAAGTAGCTAAAACAGGAAATAAGCTGAATGATTATGGAGAGCAGTTTTTTTTGTGCGTGTTTAGTTTTTTTGTGGTTTTTTAAGTGTGTGTGTGTGTGTGTGTACCTGTGCGTTTGAAGTCGGCACAGAGTTTGAGGCGCTTCCGAATGCTGCTCTCCGAGTGGGACGGGAAAGCCTTCTTTATGTCCTCCATGCGGATACGCCGTGGACGATCTTTACTCTTCCAGAACAATCTGTAAATAAACACCTAAAAACACACAAACACACCGTGCATGTTACAGTGAGCAAGCACACTGCGTGCATTAATATACCATCTTAAACCCTCGGAATTTCAGAATATATCAGGCTCTACCCAGTATAAGAATGCATAAAGTGAACATTCCCACGCTTGTGTGTGCGCGTGTTGGTGCAGTGTGTGTGTGCGTGTGTTCATTACCTGCAGGAAGTCCCTGATGTGTGTGTTTGCCCGTTTGGAGTTTGGGCCAGGCACCTCATAGAGGGGGCACTGCTGTCCCACCACCATGATGTCCACCAGCTCTCTGATGTAGTAGCCCTGGCGGGTCCTAATGATCAGGAAGTCCGTCTCTGGCATCTTATGAAGGTAGATGGGAGCTCGGAAACAGTTGTTCTCAAATGCCTGGAAGGGAAACACACACGCATCCGGACAGTCATTAGCTTGGTTAGTCGGTTGCAATGTGTGGGTATGGGAGTGAAAGCAAGACAAAAAGAGAGAGACAGACTTGGGAGAACAAGAGGGTGGAAGAAAGAGAGAAGGAAAGTGTGTGCGAGAATGAAAGAGAGGCCGAAAAAGATTTTGGAGGTAACGACGGCGACAAAGACAGAGAGAGACAGACAGAAAGAAAGTGAGAGAGAGCGAACAAGAGACAGACAGACAGGCAGACAGACAAAGATGGAAAGAGAGAGAGAGAGAGAGAGAGAGAGACATATTGTTTGTTTTTATTTATTTATGTTTATTGTGCTTGTACATTTTATGTGAACATGCTTTGGCAACGTTGTATTGTATGCAGTCATGCCAATAAAGCCTTTTGAACTGAATTGAATTGAATTGAATTGAGAGAGAGAGAGAGAGAGAGAGAGAGAGAGAGAGAGAGAGAGAGAGAGAGAGAGAGAGAGAGAGAGAGAGAGAGAGAGAGAGAGAGAGAGAGAGAGAGAGAGAGAGAGAGAGAAAGAAAGAGAGAGAGAGAGAGAGAGAGAGAGAGAGAGAGAGAGAGAGAGAGAGAGAGAGAGAGGCTGTTACCTGCAGAAGCTGGCCAGGGTGCAGAGAGCCAAGGAATGGTGATGTGTGGCAGTACACCGTCTCTCCATACTTAGAGTCTGGAGCTCCTGGGTCTTTACCTGGTTTCTGTAGGTTATGAAAATACATACACCATTTAACTCTGCCCTGTGCAAACATACACACTCAAACTGCTAAGTTAAACCATTTCAATTCCAAACAGAACCTTGTTTAAATAAAGATTCAACTGAAGCGTATCACTGATCTCACTTCTATAAAACTCTCTGTGTGCTTCTCTGGGAAACACGACTGAACCCACTCACTCTCTTGTAGTAATTCTTGATCTTGGTTGCCATGCCAACTTGCATGATGAGAGGCGGGTACTCCTCGCTGTACTCTGCCAGGATGAGGTCTCCGTCCTTCCCCGTCAGGTCCTGCTGCGTGCGCATGAAGAACATGTCGCCTCCACCAGAGGCTTGCCTCTCCTGCTCCCGTATCTGTGATGGGACGGGAACATAACCACATCGTCGTCACCTCCAGCATCTCCTCACTGGCTCTCTTGCACAGGCACGCCACCTACATATATTCATACCCAGAAACCCCGCCCGCCTATCTTGCAGCACTAGGGGTTTTCCCAGCGCAAAGGATGTAGAAGCAGCCACCTCGCTTATCTTTATGTGCATGCTGACTTCATTTGGGATCACAGCCAACATTCTCTCTTGCACACTTGAATGATCAACGCTACTTGTGGAGATTGTGTGAAAACTGAACACCCTGCTGCACATGCTATACTCCCTCCTGCTGCACTGTGGTGTGGTGGTGTGATATCGATATCCATTGGTGACACACAGACACACACACTGTTACGACCACATGTGTTGTGTTCTTTGTGCGATATCGATTGGTCTAAAAGTGACACTCAGACACACACACACAGATACACAGATACACAGATACACAGATACACAGACACACAGACACACACAGACACACAGACACACAAACACAAACACACACACACAAACACAAACACACACACACACACACACACAAACACACACACACACACCTTGGCCTTCTTCTTGATGTGCTTGAGCAGAGGCTGGGAGGGGTGAGGGCCGGGCTGGGACAGAGCTCCAAACGAGTACTTCTTCAGGGAGGGCCGGTGGAACAGCCTCAGCTTCATGGGGCCCATGTGCGTGGGGAAGAAGGGCTGCCTCAGCTCCACCGCAGGGATGGAGTGCTTCAGAGAGAGAGAGAGAGAGAGAGAGAGAGAGAGAGAGAGAGAGAGAGAGAGAGAGAGAGCGATATAATATTAAATTTTTTAATAATTGACAATTAACCTGCTATATGTTTATATACCACATTGTTACAATCTACAACTTTTTATTATTTGTATTTGTATTATTATTATTATTTATTTGTATTAATTGTGATTGTACATTTTATGTAAACATGCTTTGGCAACGTTGTATTGAATGCAGTCATGCCAATAAAGCCTTTGAATTTAATTGAGAGAGAGAGAAAGCATGAGACAAAATGCCAAGAAAGATATACCGGAGACTTTGAGTAACCACGTACGAAGGTTTAGATTTTCATGCTGTAGTGCTGTTAAATAAAGCTTTTAATGAAGCTGTAGTCCTCACCTGGATGATGTTACCTCCAAAGGTGCCCCTCAGCCCCTGCTGTTTGGGGTAGTAGAACTCATCATTGGACAAGTTCCAGGGATCCTTCACCTCTGGTTGAGACATATTCTGAGGGAGCAGAAAGAATAAAACATTTAAGACCAATAAAATCATTGTAGAAACAACAATACAAAACACTTTTCAGTTGCAGATGTAAAATCTCTTTGGCAAAGGCCACAACAAGCACCAACACATATCGCAGCAGTCCTAACACCACATACTTGTGTCAAGCAAGGCCACACCATTCACAAGGACAAATTACACGTTTAGAAGATGTACTGTGAAGAGATGACTTCATATAACTCCTCCATTCTCATCTGTAATGCAGCCCTCACCTGCTGAGGCTCCTCCTTAATGACGCCGGTCTTCCCCAGCAGGATGCGGCTCTTCTTCAGGGCGGTCTCCTTCTTGTTCTCCTTGGAGGGCGAGTGGGAGGTCCTTTCCTCCTTCTCGTCTGGGATCTCTGGAAAAACAAACAAACAAACAAACAACAAACAAACAAACAAACAAACAAACAAACAAACCTTAAAAAATAATACAATGATAAACCTCAGAAGATCACATGCCATTTTGAGACAGAATTATCCAGGAAAAGGCACTGTATCCTATTACAATGTTCATTTTAAAAACCCACACTGTCTGGCACAAGGGAAATCCAGGCTGCATCTTTCGAATAACATGCCACTAATGTTCTCACGTTCAATTGCTTTGAGATGCCACTGTACCTAGGACGATGTTCTCATCATTTGGGTCAAGAGTGAGCACCGGGGGATACAGAAGATATTCCATGTTCTGGTCATCCCAGATGATGTTGTCTTCCCAGCGCCCGTACACCAGCTCTTCATTATCGATGGGAAAGATGGAGAACCATGGGGCATCATCCTCGTGGGATACTGGGAGAAGACAAAAGATGGCAGTTATTACTCAATTATCAACATACAGAAGCTTTGAACAGGTGAAATACCGTTTTACACCAGTTCTGCCCATACAGTCTAAAAAGCTGAAAACTATTTGTGCATGGTTTTAGAATAGCTGTTGTTATAATAGCTGTGCTGTTATTTGAAGATAATACAATGCTTCTCGTGTTCCATTACTACAATAAATCTGTCTACATTTCATGGTCATTCTGTAACCAAAAATGACTCGCAAATACCTTGGTGGTCTTGGTTATGTTTGTCTCTCTTGGATCCTGAGATAGAAGGAACTTTGGGCATGGGAGGAGGGGTTGGGGGAACCAACTGGGAAATACTCCTGGTAAGACCTGTGATGGTAATATGCGTGCACACCTCCTAATTACTTTCTGTCAGACACAGATGTAGAGAAGCACACACACACACACACACACACACACACACACACACACACACACACACACACACACACACACACACACACACACACACACACACACACACACACACACACACACACACACACACACGCACACACACGCAGGCACACACACGCACACAAACAAACACACACACACACACACACAAACACACCCCCGCACAAACAAACAAACAAACGCAGACACACACACACACACACACACACACTCATATGCATACACATAGACAAATGTGCATGCACAGACAGACTTCAGGTCAAAGGAATGCCCAGTGGATTTGCGTGTTTAAAGTTGCACTACCTGGTACTAGAGCAGAGCTACAGACTACATGGTTTTAACACGTTAGGAGTGACACTGCAGTGTGAGAGCACCTCACCTTGCTGGGCATTGTATGCATTGGCATTGCGGGTCATGCTGGAGGGCAGCCACCCTGCAAGGCTCGCTCGCTGGGTCTTAGTGCCTTTGTGTTTTACGTCCTCCCCGTTCCAGATGATGTCTTCCTCCCACTGCAGCTGAGTAACCATGAGGAAGAGCTCGTCTTCCAAACTCTGCCTCTCCTTCTCCTCCTCGTTCTCCTCCTGTCAACCGCGTCAAAAACAAACCCTCTTATACTGTGATCCACACCAACACACTCAGATCACTGTTTGAAGGCATTACATGACGGTCCTATTCATTAGCGATGAGCATAAGATTTTTTTTAATCAGGTGTAATACAGCCGAATGAAAGGACATATGAGAACCCCTGTACTGGGTCTTAGGCACCTCCATACGGGTCTCAGGCTTCGTCACTGAGTGCCCTTCGTTAGCTAAAGAAGGTGGGGTAAGATAATCAAGTCTTAGGCATCTCCATATGGGCTGCATGTTCTTTTTAAATTTTGATTTTGTCATTTATGATACATCTACAAAATAGGGAACACTGTCAAACTTTCCAAAAAGACCTACAAGATTCATCAGATAAATCAGATCTATTACACTGGTCTCATGAGAGAGGTTCTGACCTCGTTATTTGGATCAGTTTCAGGTTCAGGTGCGGGTGGAGGTGGAGGTGGAAGTGCTGGTGCAGGCGTGGGTTGCAGCTCTTCTGGTTCCTCCTCTTTGAGTTTGAAGCCGTAATGGAAGCCGCCGCCATCCTCTGGCACCCCCAGCATGTCGTACCAGAGCTGTGCCGGGCCGTACCGCCACTCTGCCACCCTCGGTCGCGATTCAGTCACTTTATCCCCCTCACCGGAGGTCTGGGAGAACTTGGACTCCATTGGAGCCATCATTGTGATCTGGAACACAGGCAGAAAAATCAGACAGAATGATGTCAAGATGCTTATATATCAAAAACTGTTTTTTTTTCCTTTTCCTGAAACTGTTGCCTTTATTGTGTTGGATGCCTGCCGGTCGAGGGAGGGAGGGGGGGTGGGGGTGAGTAAGTGAGGTCACCCTTCTTATTTTTTCTATTTTATTTCTGTATCCCTGCAAACCTATGATCTCCTCAACGAAATAGGGTGGGGCAGTGGGGTAAAAAGTTTACAACCGTGTATTTTCATTTGCACTGTCTTTACTACCTGCATGTTGTAAAGCAAAAATCAATAAATACAATGTTAAAAAAAAAAAATAATAATAATAATAATAATATGTTTCCACACACTATTGGAGGACTAATTAGGCCAACATAATATTGCATCCTATTAAGGCCACTTGCTAGCTTACACACCCTCATGCACTTACAAATCACTTATAAGTTGCACGCCTGCATGGTAGCATAGCAGTCTCAAGATCATTAAGAAACACACTCAGATCGTGCCAAGCATTATCGGTTGTGCTACTACCAACAGGATTAGCAGATGTGTGTGTGTGCGCGTGTTCTGACCTCATCGTCCGACAGGCACTGTTCAGGGAGCGGAGGAGGGGCGTACTCGTAGCTCCAGCTAGACTTCTTCTCCACCTCGGACGTCTCGCTCTCAGCTGGGGGGGTGCCAGGCTGTGGCTCACGCTGCTTTCTCTTCCTCTTTCTGCGGGCACTGCGCCACACCGAGGTGGTGTTCTTCCCAGGTCCAAAAAGGCGCAGGAACCGCAGAACCTGCGTCGGCCCCCCCCCGGAACAAGATCAAACAAAAGAGGAACAATCAATCTCAAAAAAATTGTTTACCTCTCCATGATGATAAGCTCAGATAATATTTTCCGAGCAAAATTCTCTAGCTGAGGGCAGTGACATTCGAGTGTCAATACCATCTGACTCTATCCAAATAGTCTTAAAAGCTAGAAAGCGGTCATCAACTTGCATTCCTTTCTGAGACACCAGACATGAAATTGAGAGATAGTGACTAGGTCACTTATGCACATAACATCATCACCATGTTCCTCCCTTAAATTACAGCCCCATATCCACTTTCACTTGTCATACATGCACATGTACAAGCAGACTCACCCTTCCAGGTCTGAACACTGGGAAGAGCTCAGTGACCCCAGGCAGGGCCTTGGCTGCATCCTTCTGCATGATGCCAGCGAGAGGCAGCGTGAGGCAGTCGGGGTCACTTCCTTCTGGGCCCTGAGAGGGCCGATCGGCTTCTGACTCAGAGTCCGACGAGCTGCTGAAATCAACCTTCTCCGCGGCGGAGGACGGAGCGATGATGGAGGGGAGGATGATGCCATCTGCTTCATCTCCAACTATGGAGGGGCGGAAAAAAAAGACACAGGAAGAAAGGCGTACAGAGGGAAAGAAATAAAAGACAGTTAGCGGACGGCAACAAAGAAGATCAAATGAATCTGACGAACAAATCATTCACCCCTCCCTTTCCCAAAGCATTGCTATTCCTTAGTCACCATTGGTGGTTTGGCTTGGAGGCTCGTCTTTCTTCCCTGGCAGAGGTATAGTCGGTGGAGGAGGAGGGGGCATCAGCTTGGCATCAATGTCTTCACAGTCGGCATCGTAATCATCCTCGTCATCTGAGAGCAAGAGGCGGTACAACATCAATGTGGGCATATGGCAGTGGCATGCAAGCTGTATGTGTTAGGAGTGAGAGACATACCATTCCCCCTGCCTGGTTGCAGGTTACCCATGGCGTGTCTGTATTTCCGTGTTTCATCCTCTGCGACCTCACTGATGTCGGAGTAGTCCACCGCATCTTCTGTGCTTTTAATCCAACCTGGATCAGAGGACAGACAGACAGACAGACAGACAGACAAGCAGACAATTGTCACTCTGACTCTGTAATCCCTGCTCTATTCTGTTCTGTTCTTCCTTCAGGAGCTGAGAGACAGCTATCGTCTTCCTCTCACCTTCTGCATCTGTCCCAGCCTGGTCTTTCTCGTCATCGTGCTCTTCATCCTCCTCCTCGGCTGTGATCTCTGTGATGAGCGAGCCAAGACCCAGTGAACCTAACCCCGCCAAGTGCTTCTTACACTCCTGAGTAACATGGGCAAAGTCAGATTGATACTTATTGACAGATACATAAGAGGTTTTACCAAATAATGACAGTATCCTTATGTAACTTCGCCCGCTTCCACCCCCTTTACACAACAAAAATGATCCTTCCTCAGTCTTGTGTTAAGGTCATGTTACCGTGTCTAGTACGCTGTCACCCTCCAGCTGTCCATCCTCGTTAATATTGCCAAACAGAAATCCCGTGAGAGAGAACGGGCGATCCTGCTCCTCATCGCTGTCTGAATCCGACATTCTAAACGACAGAAAAAGGCTAATCAAAATACTGACATTTCTTATAAAACAACGGCAAGCATGCGGGAAAGATAAACTAAGGAGTTGAATTTTAGGGTTTATACTAATACGGTCAATGTGTAAAGACGATTTGGGCATTGCTTACGAAAACTAGTATTTATCCTTGGTAGTGCAGTTTACTGACAGCGAAATTGCAGTAAAGTTTTCGTCCAGCAGTTATCGGAATACTTGCTTTGACACAAGAAATGCAATACAATGCTTAAGGTTTGAGTCGAGTTAGTTACTACGATTGCAAGCTGCGGTTGGCTGCACATCACAGCTAGCTCTGTCGACCAACTCAATGTAAACAAAACTTCATGAGATAGAAATTAAGCATTAAACTCTAGCTACAGAGTACAGAATACCCACTTCATCAAAACAATTACTCATCTACTTGCTGAATAGACATCAGAGTAAGAACAGTGTCAGCATGAAAGAATGCCTGTCCTGTTCTGCATACACTGTGCAAGATTAATTTGCAATGGCATGATCTATGTTTGCTTTCTGTACTTGCGTACTGGTAAATGCTGGCCATTTAAGGCTATGAGGAAATCCTTATGTGTTTCATAAAATGTACAAAAAAAGACTTTACTCTTACTTGTTTACTTTTGTTTCCTCAAGGAGAGCAGAAAGGCCTTGAAATCCGCGGGCTGTATACGTTAGCTAGCTTAGCCTAGTCTAGCTTAGCTAGCTAACGTTAGTTATCGTTGCATCAGCACTTCTAAGTTGGACGATGAGTTGCTACCATCGCCACGAAAGGAATTATTATAATCTTTTTGTATGAACACTAACTGTATGAGGACTACGCACTAATGCACAAGGAGGTCTGATTTGTATCTGACTGGTTTTGCAGATGGCCTCCAAAGACATCCGTCGCTTGTGTGACGTAATACAAGCTCTATGGTCAACAGCGCCTTTACAGGGTGGTGGACACATTTGTATGCATAAAATGTTATATGAAATACGTTAATTTTCACTTTAAATACAATATGAAAGTATGAATTAAAAAGGTGCAAATATACAAATAAGTTCCACAAACATGTTTTCTTGATTTGTAAACATAATAAGACTATAGAGTTGCTTTCGGAGGCCTTATTGTGTAGGTATCAAAGGAGACTGGAAGGAAAGAGATCAATAGGCAAAACATCATGACAAGAGGCTTTTGCTTCATAGTCGTTATTCAGTCCAAAGGCTCATGCCTACCCATGCCAATGAAACTCTGTGAGCCTGAGCAGGAATGCAGTACATTTATTGAAAATCTATTGATTTGTTATTTTACAGAACACATTGCTTTTGGTTCCTCCCCCAAGACCATTCCTTTAATTACCTCAGATTAATAGCAACAAAAGCCAGTTCTAATGTTACTGAAGCTACTAATGTATACTTCATCAAATGAATTGCCCTTATATTTTGGCCTCAACAGTGCTGTGGGCTGAGGGTACACAGGATGGAGAGCTGGGAGTGACATGAGTTAGAACAGTGGATCACTCTTTATTGGGTGTCATCTCACTGTCCTTGATCCAGGGCACAAGCGTGTAACAATTGTCCTATCCATAGAGTGTTCTAAACGGTAGCTTGTTTTTTTCAACTACATTTCTCAACTTTATTTCTTCCAGAACATCCTGCATATGTATGTGTGTGTGTGTGTGTGTGTGTGTATATATATATATAATATATAATATATTTAATATAGCACCAAAACAATAACATTGTCTCAAGGCGCTTCACAGAGCCCGGTGCCCGAACCCCCTTTAGAGCAAGCACAATGGCGACAGGGGCAAGAAAAAACTCCCTTTTTCAGAAAGTCACCTTCGGTCAACACATTTTTAGAAGAAGAAACCTTAAGCAGAACTGTGGCACATAAGGGGGGACCCGCATCTGCTTGAGGCCAGCCAGGTAGAGATAGAATGCAGGAAAATGCTAGCATAGAGTATGGGGTAGAATAAGTGTATGACAGTATGGTGGGGATGGGTACATGTGGGCAGAGGGTTTCTTCAGGTAGATAGGGTGGAGAGACTACAGCAGCATCCCACAGCGAAGATAGTCTAGACTAGGAAGGGAAGAAAAAAACAAAGTGAGAAGGTAGAGTTCGACTGCCAATATGCATAGATGTACTTGATGGATGTGGTGATGAAGAGCAATGTTTACACATCCATCAGCATTTGCGAACAAAGGTCACGCTATAAGAGATAAGAATTATGTTAGTAGACATCAATTTACAAAACAGATAAGGAGATACATTTAGGAAAGAAATTAACAGTAGATAATATGGCCACTTTATCAGTATCAACATAAGCATTTGCAATAGAATATAGGAGAGGAAGAGAAAGAGGCTGCCTGGCCAGGTGCATGGGAATTTTATTTGCATTTCGTTTTGATTAATTATGTTTAGTTATGGTTGACTGACATGGTGCATCCATTTTAAATTGGGATAGCAAGGATGGCAGGATACACAACTGCCCAACTGGCTGATGACAGCCGCAACACACAACGTATACTGTACCCGAGATCCATAAGAGCACTCCTTCACGGTACAACATGCGCTGTCTGTAGCCCAATTTTATTGATTTGGGGGATTTTATATGTGTTAAATTGTGAGGAGTTACAGTATGTTGGCTGTCTTGGTGCATGGGGAGTTTCATACATGAGATTAGGTACAAAACAGTAAATGTCTAATAACATCTTTCTGAGCAACATGCAATTACTTTGGTAAGTATTTCGATGTATTAATCCATGATTGACGTGTCGAGGGTGCAAGAGTGGTAAGATGTAAAAAAAAAAAAAAAAAAAAAAAGAAGAATTAACTGAGAATTTTCATTCAAGAAAACTTGATCACGAGTTTTAAACTGAGCACCTCATAGTATACTGTGGTGGACTACATTGAAATGTTTGTGTTGTAGTGGCAGAAACATTAATTAATGTCTATTCAATATGCAAGGCGCTCTCTCATTCAATATCTGTCCTATATCTCACATAAAGGTGTCCAAACTATACATACATGTAAACACTACATAACTTACTGCTTTTTGGTAAATCTCAAGGAACTCAAAAAGGTGTGGCCTTTCCCAGTAGTATTTAAAATACCAGTTGCAAACTCATTTCCAATTCCTGTACTTGGCAATTAGAATACTGTTAAAGTAGTCTGGGAATACATGTAGATTAGTGTTATTCCCTAGCAGTGAAGACACCCAGTTACGTTAAAATATATTTTATTGGCATGCAAGAGTTTTGCCAACACTCCTGACAACCAGTATGGGAAATAGCCTCCTCCTACACCTCATTTAATTGCTGTGGCACAAAAGGTAAAGGTAAATGATTTAAAAACATCCTAAACACATTTTCTGATTAAATATTAAGTACCTGTATTGTTAAACCTTCTGAGTACAATTTTACCTTCACATATAAAAAGGCCAAATATAAAAATGAGGTTGTTTGAAGTATACAATTCTGGTGCAGCTAGTCCAAATATTACATCTAGAGTCAAGTTGGCAATTAACTAAAGTAGTGACCAGTAGCGCTGTAAGTGGGAACAGGAATATTGTGTAATTTAATTCTCCTCCATCCAACAAAACATTATCTTCTTGTCCAAGGTGTGGTTTCGCAGTGAATTTCAAAAACATACACATAAAAACATACTAAGTAAAAATTGCACTTTTGTATGTGTTTATACTTGGCTTATAAATGTTGGCGTAAACTCCATTACACCGTCATGAGTCCTAACCTTAACGGATTTCATTTTGTTGGTGACATAGGTTGCTTTGAAACGGAACTCATAGGGGGGAGGCGCCAGCCGCATCACCTTTCTCTTGCTCAGGGGGAAATGTGTGGGATCACTGCTAAGTACTCTCGTACATGAATTACTCCACTCAGTCCATAAGTGCTGATGTAATAGAAAACCAGCAGCATATTTCTGTCTCCTCCTGTCATTGTCTGTCACTCGTCACTTTGTGTGGCAGCAGGCGATTCTCAAAGTCCAGAGATGACCATTCCGGTCTGTCACTGAAAGCTACCATGCAAGGATTACAATAGCAGACAGTTGGACCTGAGTCATACGCACAGATTCACCATGCTCAAAAGACCCTCTATGTGCGCAGCCTGGCACGGTTGCCAACGCCTGCATTTCCCTGCTTTCCTGACTCGTGTCTTTGTTAAATGGTTTTCTCCACTCTGCCTTTCCTAATTAGACCGCTTAAGACGGAGCAGCAATGGTATGCAGAAGCTTTTTAGCCCGTTGGACAATAGAAGGTAAAACACATGATAAGGCAAGGACTTTCTTCGGCCATCATCCAGAAAACTAAAAGGCAATCAGTGGACATCAGAGAGGCTAAATCACCAATAGCACTTAGTTGAGAGTGAGGGGAGAGTAGACCCATTGATTTAGCTCAAGTAGGCCTACACAGCAGCCTCCTCGGAACAGCATGGATTCTCACAATTGTGAATGAAATGGAATGTCTCCGGACCACTAGCAGGAAAAACAAGGCCATCGCCAGGGTAAACAGAAGAATGTTATTCAAGTGACATCCCTCAACTAGAGGCTTGTGGCGGATGCTGAGATAACTTGTTTACTACGAGAAGAAAACAACCTGGTCTGCTCAGACTGTTCTCTCTAACCATTACCTCACAGATGTTGCTTGGTCTCTTGAGCTCTTTGTGGAATAAATTAACATCGACAGAGATTTATAAGAGATGATTTAACACTTGGGTGTTTTCAGTGGAACACCACAAATATGCCAGCTAAATCCAAATCCACTGGGGGAGCATTAACCTTTTATTCTGTTAGGTTGAAAATATTAGGGGAATCCCATTATTCTCCATAAACCAAATATTAGTAGTGTCGATTAACACAGACAACGATTTCCCTGTACCCAAGATCAGATAAGAAAAGCTGTTAATCACAAAAACATAAAGAGCATAACTGTGCAGGAATCTGAACAAATTTAAAAGTAACATAAAACATGGTAAGTAGTCAAGATGCATTATATTTTCTTTCAGAAATGAATACTTCTCCAGAGAGAAGGACATGTGGTTAGACATGCATCCTACTCAGGAAATGCCATAGATGAAGCCCATGTGGATGTTTCAGCACAGGCCTAGAGTCACAAGGGCTCATTTCTGGCTTTATGCATTTACTGATAAGCAGCCACTGTAAGCCAGTCCCATGTTAGTATGTTTGAAATGCTTTCCGAAGCAGAGAGAGAGAGAGTTGTTACTGTCTGTGCTAATCGACACTATGGTTTGGATGCTGTGCTCAGCTATGCATGAAAAGGGCACAGGTGAGTAGGAATGCAAATGGCTAAGGGAAAAGATACACATGATTGGCAGAGAAGCTTCATCTTGGGGTCGATGGCTACATCATAGAAGAGCTGTTTAAAATCTATTATCCGATTACGGAAAACATAATACATGAGAAGAATATACCCAGAAACCCTCTAAGGGTATTGAGGCTTACATTCCTGATTTTAAGCTTAGAGGCGTGTCCAAATGCACACTGGACTTAGTAACATGGGGTCATTCTGAAAGGCACATGGCTGTCAGCTTTTCTCATTAGCCCAAATACCCAAAAGCTAGGGCTAAATCATGGCAACATCATGGAACAATGGCCCAGTTAGATCTCTGCAAAAAATGTAACTGGCCACCTAGAAGGCATTTTTTTTCTGGGTATGGAGTGTAAATTGACTTAAAGTTTGGAAGATGGCTATAATGCAAATTACTTCACTTTGGCACTGGGTTTAAGGCAAAACAAGAATTCCACAGGACAGTGTCTCAACAAAACAAAATCAATCTTCAGAGAGGGAGAGGTGAATCAAAGGAAAATAAGGCATAAGAAGTTCAGCAAATTCCAGGCACATCTGGAGCCCTACGCGGTTCGGGTCTAGTGGTATGAGTTTGGTTTGGTGCACGGAGAGGCTTTTTTTCCCATCATGTCCACCTTAACCCTCCAGTCTTTTTCCGGTCGAAATGGACAGACACACATACACACCAATGACATCATCATCCTTCCATCCGTTACACACACTCCTCCGTTCCTTACACGGACATCAGATCACTCACACAGCAGTCATAACAGCACACACTTCTTGGTGTTCTTCTTGGTCACTGGGTAGAGCACGGCCCTGACCGCCTCGGCAAACACTTCTCTGACACCCTCCTGGAGAAGAGCAGAGCACTCCATGTACTTCACTGCCCCGATGTGCCTGGCCAGTGCGCTGCCCTGTTGCGGGGTGGTGGGGGCCAGACCCTGCTCCTTCAGCTTATCCGTCGCTTCGCGGTCTGAGCGCAGATCGCGCTTGGTGCCCACCAGCAGCACGGGCACCCCGGGACAGTGGTGAGACACCTCGGGGTGCCACTTGTGCCGAACGTTGGCGTGGGACGAGGGGCTTCCGATGGAGAAGCAGATGATGAAGACGTGCGTCTGCGGGTAGGAGAGCGTGCGGAGCCGGTCGTATTCCTCTTGGCCTGCGGTGTCCCACAGGTTCAGGCTGACCGCTCGACCGTCCACGCTGGCTTGTGTGCTGTAGTTGTCAAACACAGTGGGGATGTACTCCTCTGGGAAGGCATTTGTTGTGTAGGAGATGAGAAGGCATGTTTTGCCCACAGCACCGTCACCCACCACCACACACTTTATGGTCTGCATAATGCCGTCATCCAAGTGTGACGCTGCCTAAGGCACCTGAAAGTAAGAACAGGCTGTTAAATCATTTGTAATGCTCCCTAAACAAGTCATCACGTTAGTGTTGTTGACACCATTTTATCTTAGTTTGGTGTCAGTTCAAGTTACTACAGAAATGACAATACCAAAAAAGATATGATAAGAAATTATAAATAGCCCACTGACTTTATACAACATATTTACAAAATGATTCAAACAGCTATAGCAAATATATACGTAATCCAGGTAGCATTTAGAAACCTGACAACAATCCAAGCTGCAACACAGCCTGTACGAAAAGGACATAGCAATGACAATATCTTGGGTCAGATTCAACGCAAGAACTTAGAATCTATCATTTTCCCAACTTATGCTCACATTCAACCCTCCCGCTTTGTTCCAAAGACAGTGAGATCACAACTGGCCAGATGGCAATTAGGTCAACAGCTAACACAATCATACTGTGTAGCTATCTGACTTCATTTATTTTGAATCAAGCTTACCATAACTTGTAGGTAACTTCTAGTGTAGACGTAAGTATAGTGGTAGATAGAATCTGAATCACAAATAGACAGACAATTAGTTAACAATCATCTGACATATCACAAACCACTTGAACCTTACAGTGGCAACTGTATCTGAGAGAAAAGAAAAAAGACTGCCCAGCCAAAAACATAAGCAAATCACAGCTCGCTAAGTGGTTAGGGAGGTGGCGTAGCTATCGCGCTTACTTAACAAGCTATCTGACCAAGTAACGTCGCGAATACGTGAACTTTAACAACTTTGAGCACTTAGTTAGACTTTGTTAATAGAGCCAAGCGTTGGTAAGTTGTGTTCAATGAACTCTGTTCGCAAAAAATGAATACCGAATTATTGTTACGTTGAGGTAAGCTAGCTTGCTATGATTAACGTTACTTCCCAACAATGAACATCATAGCAGCTAACTTACCATAAATCTTTAGGAGTTGCAGTTCATAGTTAACTCGGTGATGTGAAGGTCAACTTTTATTTGCTGTCGCTTATATTTCCTAAAGACATTAGATAGCTTTACTAGCCTCGAAGCTGGCATATTCCTAACTATTAGCAAGGATCCTGCTTGGGAAGTTTGAGTGGAACACCCAAAGAGGATGCGAGCTAGCTAACGGTAGGCTAACTAATTAGCTCTTTGCTTGCTGAGTGTTATGGCTATCCGAGTACACTCACAACTTCAAATGAATGCTATTCACGAATGCAAACATTCGCATAATATAGTTAAGTAATCCAATAACCTCAAAACAAAAAGTAAAAAAACAGCTGGATAAAGAACACAAATCAACTCACCGCCTTTCACAGGAATCGCGCCCTCCCTCGATATCAGAAATATAGTTACATCCGGGGAACTCCTTCAGAACACACCCTTTCACAATGGATTCTGGAAAGTGTAGTTTCAACAATACATCCAGAAACCTTGAAACCGGGGAGGGTTGAGAACCGTTTTTGTTCAGAGCATCAAATGCAGGGGGAGTGGATCGCGTTTTACCCGTGTGGTAGACTACAACTGATCTAGTGCTAGACAGCTGATTATTCCATAGTGGCCCCTTAAACTGGTTAGCAGGTCTGGTTCAAGAGGAAATACACAAGAGACTTAATAACTGGACTGAGTTGAAACAAAAAAAAATGTTGGCCATAATAATCCCCAAGGGCTGTTTTATGGCTGTGGCTCAGTAATTCATATTAACAATCATATAAGAAACATTGTCTGAGTATTTGACTACTGGTGGGCTGATGCACCCTGACCCAGTGAGATTAGTTCAGTTTTCTCCAAATTTACCAAAATGTCACTGACACTTTTCAGACTCTACTGGATCACATGCGTTTTGGGAGGGTAAGACCAGTAGGCCTAATGCACTGGTGCTAAATAGGTATTGAAAATAGGCATTTTTGGCCAATTACTGTGTGTGTGTGACCATCCTGTTTTATACACAGAGGACACTTAACCTGTTGCTGTTTATTAATGAAGAAGTTGTTTGTTTGTGAATGCACAAGATTTGCTTGTGTAAGCTAAAGGCCATAATGGTTAGCCCTCAGCGGTGGGTTTAATCATTCTCCAGGTAAGGAGTCGAGTTGCACACCACACCACCTAAAGATGATTAATCCTGATCACATTTCCACAAACTGTTGTTACTGATAACAGCACAGAGCAAAATCCAAATAGTAAAACAAGTCAATTTGTACCAAAGTCCATGTTCCAGATAACAGGATCTGGAGGTACTCCGGGGTTTTTGTGAAGTTGCTTTGTGAAATATCCGGCATAAGATACCTGAGTTTGAATTGTTTATTTTGCAAATCCTGCCAATTTCAGGAATTCTGATCCCGTTCTCTGCAAATAAACTGTTAAAGACATGACAACACTTATACCCATTCTCCATGAAAGTGTAACGAAGTTGGCATTTTCTGTCTAGTGTCATTCACAAGCTTCAGACATCTTTCAGAAAATGTCAGTCAATCAGTACCACACATTCAAACGCTAATTTTCTGCCCACACTGTTGTTTCATCTGCACGAGTATATGTAGCTGTCTATATAATTGCGGAAAAAACTGAAAGGTCTGGAGCCAAGAGTAACATTTTTTCAAGTTTAATAACCATTTTGGTCAAATATGTCAAAATAATTGAAGCAATACATTTAGTTAATGCTTTTTGAAGGCAATCTCTTCAGTACAGTATTCTTTTGCCAAATGTAACCGTACATCACAATGCAACACTTCCAACAACAAACTTCTCAGCTACCTTCTTTATTCCCTTCTATCAGGTTCCCCACCCAGTTTGAGAGGCTTTCCTCTCTCCTCCCAATCTCTTCCGCCATCTCCAACTTTCTCAAACTTCCTGAGTGTTACTACTTTCTGTTCCATAAAACTCCACTCAATGGCGCAACGCCTCTCACTTCAAAGTCAAGGCTGGGAACACACCCATACAGTTCTCGCTCTCACTCAACTCTCAGTAAACAATACATGTTGTCACTTCTCATTTACATAGTTAAATACTGTAAATCTTTCACCACACATATATTCCAGATAATAGTTTTTTTGTTCGTGATCTTTTTGTTTTCATCTGAAATGTTGTCCTTTTGATTTAATAAACATTGCAATTAACATAATAATAACACTCTTACATTCAATAAGTTCAATTATTAAACAGCATGCACACACACACACAAATAAACAAGGCCATGTCAACGATTTCGAAGTCAGAGGGAGGTAGTGTTGATCACCAAGTCCTCAAGTAAAATGAGGACACGTGTTTGAATCTGACAGGGTTCTCAATCTGAGATTTGTGTGGTTTGAGGGCAGCTTTTGGTGTTTAAGGGCATAATACTCCTGACCTTTATGTAAACAACATTTTCCTCAGCAAAGCACATCTGTCTTACTCGTTCAGTCTGTTAATCAGATGATTATAAAGCGGTGAAGCACACCCCCCCTTAGTTTCACATCTTCCGGGACATGTCCTGGGCAGGCACAGGCAAGGGAATGCGGGATCCCGAGTCCTTTGTGGGGGTGGGGGTTGAGCTGCGGCTGTCCCGTTTGGCTGCAGTAGCAGCCGTGATGACTGCAGAACGCAGCGCCCGGGCCGTGATAAACATAGAGCTCTGGAGCATGCGAGGGAGGCAGTGCCCATGAGCAACGGCCATCGGGGTCGCCTGGGGTCTGGACACGGCCGTGGAGGAGCCACCTGACGCCACCGTGTCACTGGGGCTCAAGCTCTGCCTTTCTCTCGCCTTCTTGTCTTCTGTCGTACACTTTGGTTTGCCCTTTTTGTCTTTTTCCTTTTCTTTTCTGCTATCTTTCTTCTCCTTCTCCTTCTCCTTCTCCTTCTCCTTCTCCTTCTCCTTGTTCTTCTTCTCTTTCTCTTGATCCTTTTCTTTTTTCTCCCTCTGCTTGCCTTTCTTGTCGACAGTTCTCTCCTTGCTCTTCTCTCTGTCAGGTTTTGCCTTCTCCAGGAGACGGCGCAGAGGGCTTTTTGCTTTCTTGCCTATATCCTCTGGCTCAGTCTTCTGAGGAGCGCAACGGTGACTCGACCGAATGCTTGTTTGACCCGTGGTCTTATTACCCTGGGTGATTCCACATCTCCTGGGAAGGCTACTTCTCTGGGCTCCGCTAACAGCTGCTGGGACCATCCCAGGTGCTTGTGCTTGGACCTTCCCAGGTGCTTGTGCTGGGACCATCCCAGGTGCCCGTGCTGGGACCATCCCAGGTGCTTGTGCTGGGACCATCCCAGGTGCTTGTGCTGGTCTCGCCCCCTGAACCTCTTCCTTCTCCCTCCACTGTGAGCACCTGCTGAGGGGAGGTGTTCTGGGTGGAGGTAGGGTCAGGCTCCTATAGGAGCACAGGCCTCTCACCAGAGTGTGAGTCTCCCCTACTCTGGGGCGTGGACATTCCACGGCCTGAGCCGCCTGGGCCTGAAGCAGTGGCCTGATGTTGGAAGAGGCTGGTATGGCCTTGCCCCTTGAGGAGGGTCTCGGTTCACCTGTGGCGGACTGGGCTGCTGTGGTCGTCTGCATCTTCCTGGATGACAGCATTGGTGAACTCTGCTTGGCCCTGTGCTTGGGCTTCTGTTGCGAGTCTGCCTCGGCCTCCTCCGAGATCAGTTCGGCGAAGGTGCTTAAGGCAGGCCGGGGCCGTGGCCGGGAGCTTGCACCTCCTCGGGCGCGGCGGTGGAAGGTGTGGCTCATGCCCTTCATCAGAGTTGCCTCCAGGGTAGTGGCCAGCTCGTTTGCATCCGTTTGCATTTCACTTTCCCCCCACTGGGCCTCCAGGGCAGTGCAAGAGGCGATGGAGCGCCGTTTCGCGGCTTGGGCCTTTGCCTTCGCTATCTCCGCTCGTTCCCGCTCTGCTCGCCTGTCCTCTTGCTGTTCGCGCATCTTGTTCTCCTGGTAGTGGCAACATTGAAAACAAAAACAGCAAAGTGATGTTTTACTTCTGTTAATACTTGTGTGAACACACACACACACAAGACACAAAAACATACACACAAATAAAAACAACCCAAAACACTCTTTTAATCTTTGTATTGTTTACCTGTACAGATCTGTGAAAGCGCAGTTGGAAGGAATGGAAAATGCTGCAGGCCTCCTCAAGTTTAAAAGTAACTTCATCCTCACAGAAGAATTCCAACAGGGTTTGCCGGGCACTCAGCATAGCTTTCACTTCTTCCTCAGCCTCCTTCAATCTCTTTTCCGCACGCTGCAACCAGAGGGGAGAGGACAGTCTTAGCGGAGAACCAACACATTGAACACCTGCCATAGCACTGCTGGGGCCTTGTGTAGAGGTAATGGGAGCACAACTGGCTAATAACATCACTTAAATGTGAAAGCAAGACGGTGTCCTCTGATTTTTTTCCTACTGGCAAATTGAACCCCAGTTATTACTTCCACAATAAAGCATGTACAGCCCTGACTGCAAAGTGCCAGGCTCATTGGCACGGCAGTCTGAGTGCATACTCAACTAAAGTTATGGCACTCTTGGTGTGTTTTGTGAGGGTATATATTGTAGTAGTGATTTAAGTACCTGGAAAAAAGGTTTATACTGCTGCTGTAGATCAGCCTCAACCTGAGCAGCTTCTTGCAGAGCAGCAGTCCGTTTCTGTAACTGGGAGAGATCCTCTGTCACTTCATCTTGAGAAAGTCTGGTGGAAAAGATAGAAGCATTACAAACACACAAACACCATACTCACGCACTATGTAGAGCTGTCTACTATATCGATATCTCTGCTGACCTGGCAGCTGATTCAACATGGATGAGCTTGTGTTGAAATGAGGGTAAACATGGATCTTTCTTTACGGCTTCCTGAAACATACAAAAACAACGATCATCAATTTCACACATTACAACACAGAGGTGTGATGCAAGCCATTTCAAAAACAGCAGAGAAAATTGTCACACTGATGGTGTTAACCAACACAATGTGACCCCTTTTCCACTGTCCTTAGTTTATCTGTAAATACGCTAGTTTGAATATTGCAACACTTTGGACATAGGTAGCACTTATGTCACGCTATTGATCTATGTATAAAAAAAACACTATTCAGAATCGATCAAATGCAAGACAGATTTTTTCAGATGATTCCCTGTCCAAGCGTCCTTGAGCAAGACACTGAACTCCTAATTGCTCCTGATGTGCAGTGTGCCATCAGTGTAAAATGTTAAATGTGTATACATCCTTGTAAGGCGCTTTGGATAAAAGGGTCTGCTAAATGACGAAATGTAAATGTAAACATATGGGTGTGGTGATCTTGTTTATACAACATGCTTTTATCTAGGGCTGACAAAGGATCCATTTTACCATGGCCACGAAGTGCAACAGGTTCATTCCTGGTTTGTTGGTTTTGGTCTCAGCCAGCTTGACAAGTGAGACGATGTGGAACCCAGCAGCATTCCCGGCATAGCCACCCTATCAATGGCAAAAACAAAGAAGATAACTAGAAAGTCAGCACAATTATGCATAAGCAGGTTTTTCAACTTCAAATGACTTGGTCAAACTGAATTACAGCGATGGAAAATAGGGGGTGATCTATGGACTCACGGCGTTGATGTAATTTCCAGCTTTGAGAACCAGTCGTAGAATTGAGTGCAACTCAACACAGTTTATCAACTCTGAGAGAGGAGCGAGAGAGAGAGAGAGAGAGAGAGAGAGAGAGAGAGAGAGAACGAGAGAGAGAAGAAATAACAAAGCATCAATGTCTGTCTGCTGACTGTAAGATAAGTCCTCAACCGTCACGGACAGTAAACATCAAAAAATTATAGAAGAGAAGTCCATGACCATGAGACTTTTAAATGTCATTTAATCCACAGGTGCTTACTGACCTTTTGCTGCTTTCACCAAACACTGGGCTGAAAAGCACACAGAGCTGACGGCAGGGTCAAAGTCTTCTTTCAGAATCATAGCCTCAAGACGCAATCGTAAGCTGTATGATAGAGTAAGTATTAGAGTGTGGGGGGAACAGACAGACAGCATAACAATACATCTTCACTGGAACGCCAATGAGGGTGAATCCACAAAGGCAGCGTTAAAATCAATCATAAGAATAATGGAGACAGAGACAGAGGCATGCACATTACAAGATGCTCATTGATTGGCCCTAGGCTCTCATAACTTGTTTGGTGCATTAACTATTGAGGTTCAAAATGAGGACACCAGACAAGCTATGACTGATCCACCACATTGAAGGAAACTGGATTTTCTGCTAAACTGTTCTTTGAAATGTTCTATAACAGAAGTCAGTATGAGTAACATGACATTATATAACCAATCACTTGAGGCAGATGACATAGCCAACATTCTGCAGTACCTGGGAACCTCGGTCAGAAGGAGCATGAACAGATCCGGCAGCTCCAGCTGGCTGGGATGCCCTTGAAATGCCCTTAACCGTTTTTCCTAAACCGAAACACACAGTTATCTTTAAACAACACGCATCACATTACCATAAAATGTCATCACCCAAAATTGTAACCTACCCGCTGAATACTTGGCAGCATACTTAAACAAAAATACTACACAGAACACCTCTCGTTGGTCAAGGCATGAGAGGAAGGATATGGGGTGGGACATCCACACATAGTCACGTACCTCCTCTGTGTCAGGCAGCAGCTTGCAGAGCTCATATAGTTTCTCACTGCTATAGCGCTGACCCTGGCCTTCTCTCACATCCTCTATGATCTCCTGCACAGAACTTAAGGACAGGGAGGAACACAAACCATCAACACATAGTCCTGAATGATGTAAGACAATATCCCAAGCTAGAGAAAAAGGTGTCTGCGGGTCCAACAAACCTTTTGAAATGTCGCAGAAATATCCCAATATTCAAGCTGCGTTTTCCATCCAGGATAGATACCTACAAAGACACCCAGATGAAAAGATAAAGGGACACAGGAGGAACAAACAATAGAAAAATTGAAGTTAATACCAGAACCCTATTTTGAGCTTCACAATTGTGGTCATTGTAAAAAAATACACAAAGCTATTATCAGTATAATCTCCATTCATATTCAGCTCTCAGTCTTTCTCATAGCTTACTGACCCGCACGGGAGTGTTCTGGAAGGTTGTGAGGGCCGGGGGGCTTCCAATCCTGAACCTGTTCCCCTTCCCTACAGGATGGCTCTTCTTCTGTCCAAAGAGTTCATCCAGGGAGGACATGTCGATGCGGAACTCATCCGAACCTGTCCAAACGCTCCTGCGTCCCATCACTTTTTCCCTCGGGATCTGGTCCCAGTTCAGCTTCCGTAGTTTGGGACATCTCGGGGAATCGAAGGGAGTTGGCGATAGGGAAGATGGCAGGGGAGGTGGGGGAGGAGGGGGAGGATGGAAGGGAGGAAGAACTGGCCTCTGATCCATTTTATCACTTCTGGATTCAGACACTGTAGAAGCTGGCCTGATTGGCCTGATGTCCCGTCTCTATCCTTTGGCCTAGAGTTCACCCCACTCTCAGCAGACAGCTGAAACCTGCCTGGTCCAATTTTCTGGATGTCTAGGATCAAATGAATGACATTTTGACATTTATTTTACAGTCTTAATGCATCTTTTTTAACAACATAACTGATGTGATACAGTCACAAGTCACCTGAGGCAAATTTGTAAACAAATATTATGCCGATGCACGTAGGCATAAACCTTTGCTATCATGAACATGAAATTGATGTTAACCAGTGAGTCAAAAGATCACAAAAGCTTTACCGATTGCACTCAACTGGATACTGTTAAAATTATTATTGTTAACACAGCGGTGTTTTACACCAATCTATAGATCTATTCAGAGCCCTCTGATAAACAAACCCTTTGGCTATGAACTTGCAGACAAAAGCCCCGCAAGCGTCACGCACTTACTATCATCCACAAAGAGTTGTGCTGGGCATTACGCATCAACCGTGGCAATGTGACGGTCCCCTAAACTATACAAATTCAGACTAAGAATTTCATGGCATATTCACTT
>NC_137920.1:69832317-69839817 GCF_963457725.1 Sprattus sprattus
CCAACAGACCAGAAGACTAGAAGTTGAAGAAAACTTCTGGCAATAGATTCAGTTGTCTTTTGCCCAAACCAACCATAAGAACATTTAGTTCTGTGTGGAAAACAATTCTTTAGATCTGAAGAGCTCTAAGAAGATAGATGCATAACATATAATGCAAACTGTGTACAGTTGTATGAAGCTGTATGTAGATCAAATCAAATATCTCCTATTTCTGTTCCTGTTGTCTGTTTGGTACAGGTTTAGCAGAGGAATTTAATCAACCATGACATCAAAGGGTGCGTTTACTCACCGTCAATTGTCATTGTTACGAACTGCATGGTCGTCAGTCTGACTTTCGGTGACAATCTATAATTGCAGTTTTTGTTGTAAAAAAAAACAAAAATGAAAGGCTTCTACACCTTAAGTAAAACTACAGTTATGATGCAGTTCTGATGGAGAACTGTTGGGGGAACATTTTCATTAATTAAACTTTTAAGGTGAAGTCCAGGAGCATTTCGATTTTTTTTGTCAACAAAAAACACTTATTACTCAAAACGGGAATAAAGATGAATTATGGAATTAATCAGAATGTAATTAAAACACTATATGTAGTATTCACATAATCTTCTTTGATTAAAATGTAAATTTTGTATGACTTGAACATTCTGGAACATTCAGAAAAGCTCTACTTTGGTATTCAAGCTATTTTTCTGGTATTGACATCCCAGTTGCCCTCTCTTTTACACGTCAATACCTCTCGGCACTATAGATTTATCCTTAAAGAATCAGTCTATTTGCAATAATTTGGCTGATCTATTTAAAGCTACACTTTTCAGTTTGAATACCACTGTGGTGACTTTCCTATATCTTATATGATTGTCTGTGTGTGTGTGTGTGAGAGAGGGAGAGAGAGAAAGAGAGAGAACAAGACAAGAGAGAGAGAGAGATTGTGCAACAGGCCCATTGTTAGGCTATTGAGGACATTTTGTGATCTGTGTACTGTGTGTTGCAGACGTAGATAGAGAGGACGTGTTTCTGACGACCAAAGTGCGGACATCACTGAAATCAGATGCCTGCTGGATCCAAAAACGCTTAGAAAAAGAAGCAGAAGAGAGACCTAAACTTCGGTACTAATGACTAGTAGCCATTTTGTCTATTAAAAAACAGTGAAAAACAATAAGACTACTCTACTTTGTGCTTCTAAGGACTTCAGAATGGCAACAAATAAATCTGCTTTATTCTCTTTATCTCTCTCTCTCTCTCCCTCTCTATCTATCTATCTATTTGTCAATCTGTCTATCCATCTATTTATCTATCTGTGAAAAACAACTCAGCTCAACACTTGACAGAAAAAACTCTGAAATGAAGATAGAGATTGCAGAAATCTCCAGCACCAACAGCAAGTGAGTCCTGTGTTCTAACTCTAACAGGTGTTTAACCCTGGGTGACATTTAGTGGCGCTAGGTTTAACTCTGTGTGATATAGAGCAAGTTGCCTAAAAGAAAATACTTGTCAGCAAATATCCAAGGAATGTGGAAAACAACACATCCTTTATGGGCACACAACACCTTGCTCACATTCTCCTCTTCGTGCAGGTGTTCTGCAGAGCAAAATGCAGGTGTTCACCTTGAATATGCCATTAAATATGACCTGTCCACTGTTACAAACACTTGACCTTTACATTGTTGTTACAGCTCACTTCCTATCTCTGTCAGTGGTGAGAGCCCCAAACCTGTCAAACCTCCTTTGGCACGCAACAGTTCCTATGTTCTTTCAACTCTCAAGAGGTTTGAGTAAGTATCTTAACTTCCGACTTCCAACTTGCAAAGAGAAAGCTTACATGTTAAGGTCTTTTTGGCTGATCACATGTCTCATGGCAGGTCTCCTGAGGAGCCAAGTTCTTCTCCAGACAAGAGTAACCCCTCATATTATGCTAAAAGGTAAGAAGTGATCCTATAGTCATACAGCATCAGGAGTAGGAAGACAGAATAATCCAATGAAATGAATCAATTCATTTCTGATTCTCCTTTGTTCTTTCACCCCCTTCACCTTTCTGTCTCCTCTTTGTGTGTTTATGTGGAAACAGGGTGATTGTCACAGATGAAAACGAGGTCAAGAATGTGTCAGATGATGGTGGAACACCACTTTCTGACACAGATGCGCCCGTCTCTGATACCGCTCTGGCAAAGAGGTGACATTTAAACACACAACACATTACAAGAGACAAGAGATTGTGACACGTTCATGGGCAAATCTGTTTGAAAAAAACAAAATGAATTCCTATGACTCCGTGCAGCCATTGATTATAAATCTGCTGTTGTCTTTTGCAGCTCAAACGCATCTGCTGATGCAGTAGTTGAGGCAGATGTAAAGACCCCTGAAGCTGTAAGTAATGGAGCTGCAGCTGAATCACTTGTAAAGGAAGAAACTGTAGTCCTGACACCTGTAGAGATAGCCCCAGATACTGCCCCGCCTGCTGAGATAGCTGCAGGTACTGCCACGCCTGCTGAAACAGCTCCAGGTGCTGCCACGCCTCCTGAGACAGCTCCAGGAGTTCCTGCTGTCGCACCTGGAGAGACAGCCTCTGAAGTTCAAACAACCACACTTACCAAGGTCACTCCAGAGGTTACTGCAGCAACTGCTGTTGATGCAGCCCCTGAAGTTCATGCAGTTGACCCTATAGAGACAGTTCCTGAAGTTCCTAAAGTCACAGCTGTGAATGCAGCTCCTGATGTTCTTGAAGTTCCTGTGGAAGCAGCCCTTGATGTTCCTGCAATCACACCTATGGATGCAGCTCCTGAAGTTCCTGCAGCCACATCGGTAGAGACAGTCCCTAAAGTTCCTGCAGTCACCCCTGTAGAGACAGTCCCTGAAGTTCCTGCAGTCACCCCTGTAGAGACAGTCCCTGAAGTTCCTGCAGTCACAGCTGTGGATGTGGCTCCTGAAGTTCTTGAAGTTACAGTGGTAGCAGCCCCTGAAGTGTCTGCAGTGACTCCTGTTGAAGCAGCCCCTGAAGTGTCTGCAGTCACACCTGTTGAAGCAGCCCCTGAAGTGTCTGCAGTCACAGCTGTTGAAGCAGCCCCTGAGGTGTCTGAAGTGACTCCTGTTGAAGCAGCCCCTGAGGTGTCTGAAGTGACTCCTGTTGAAGCAGCCCCTGAGGTGTCTGAAGTGACTCCTGTTGAAGCAGCCCCTGAGGTGTCTGAAGTGACTCCTGTTGAAGCAGCCCCTGAGGTGTCTGAAGTGACTCCTGTTGAAGCAGCCCCTGAGGTGTCTGAAGTGACTCCTGTTGAAGCAGCCCCTGAGGTGTCTGAAGTGACTCCTGTTGAAGCAGCCCCTGAGGTGTCTGAAGTGACTCCTGTTGAAGCAGCCCCTGAGGTGTCTGAAGTGACTCCTGTTGAAGCAGCCCCTGAGGTGTCTGAAGTGACTCCTGTTGAAGCAGCCCCTGAAGTGTCTGCAGTCACAGCTGTGAATGCAGCTCCTGATGTTCTTAAAGTATCTGTGGAGGTTGCCTCTGAAGTTCCTCCAGTCTCAACCGCAGAGGTCAATCCTGAAGTTTCTGCAGTCACATCTGTAGATGCAGCTGGTGAGGTTCCTACCGAGGCCGAAACACCTCAAATTGCACCTGCTGAGGTAGAAGCTGAAACACCTGAAGTTGCTCCTGTGGAGGAACTGGCCACAGCTGCTGATACACCTGCAGCTGCAGTTGTGGAGGCAGTAGCTGAAACACCCGTTGTTGCAGTTGTGGAGGCAGTAGCTGAAACACCTGTAGTTGCAGTTGTGGAGGCAGTAGCTGAAACACCTGTAGTTGCAGTTGTGGAGGCAGTAGCTGAAACACCTGTAGTTGCAGTTGTGGAGGCAGTAGCTGAAACACCTGTAGTTGCAGTTGTGGAGGCAGTAGCTGAAACACCTGTAGTTGCAGTTGTGGCCACAGCTGCTGAAACACCCATAGTTGCAACTGTAGAGACAGTAGACAACACTTCGGAAGAAGCACCTGAAGAGGCAACAGTTGGATCACCTGCAGTTGCGCTGGCAGATGCCGAGGCCAAAATACTGGAAGTTAAATCTACCAAAGAGGTAGCTGAAACAAATGATTCTGAATCTGTTGAGGCAGTGGTTGAAGTGGTGGCATCCACAGAGGCAGCAGCCACAACAACCGAAGCAGCAGCAGTTGAGGAGGCAGAAGCTATAACTTCTGATGTAGGACCTGTAAAGTCTGTAGCTGAAACATCTGAAGCTGTACCTCTACAAATTGTGGCTGAAACCGCACCTGTAGAAGAAGTGGCCCAAACACCGGGAGCTGTTTCTGTGGATGCTGTAGTTACATCTGCTGAGGTTGCTGAGCTTTCTGTTGAGCCTGCTTTGAAGAAAACCGTGGAGTCGCTGACAGAAGAAACCACTGACCAGTCAAAGAGCACGGAAGCCCCAGTGAACAAGCCACTTGCCACAGCAGAAACACCAGCAGGACCTGCTGTAGAGCCCGTCCGTGATGTCTCCAGTGATGTTCAAGAATCCACTGTGAGTTCAGATGAGGCACTAGCTGTGGATGTACAGTCTGAAAGTACTCAAACATCTGCACCTGCAGGAGTTTCAGTGGAACCACCTGAGCAAGAACCAGAACCACTCATAACACCCGCAGAGCAACCTGTTGTAGAAACAGCTTTAAATCAAGAAAATGTCATCGAATTGTCCCAGGCTTTGTAAGTAATCAAGATATATGTCATAAGTTCAACAACATTAAAGAAGTAGACATTTTCTAAATTATGTAGATTTACAAAGATGTTCACTAATGCAATCGTTGGGTTAAAGTTTTACTTCCTATTGTGATTTAAGAAAGATTTTTTTTTTTTTTCAGGGATGAGGCATACTCACCAGATGAACAACCTCAAGTTGAAGAGACGCTAACAATGTGAGTATGCACTGAAATATGAAATGTTGTCTAGGGGTTATATGACTGTAGGAGCTGCTATCAGGATGATGTCACTAGTAACCTGGCATCAGAATAAGCTCCTCTCTTTTGCTTGAAATATGTCACGTTGCCGTTTTAGTCATTTAAATGTTTCATTTTGTGGAAAATACATTTATATTTATTGTCAAAAAGTATATTTTTCTCGACTCAAGATTATAACATATGTTTGTATAGTCTGTCTTTGTCAATTCATGTGTGCCTTTGTATTACAGTATACGCCCGTCTGTCTGCACACATTGTAATGAGCTAATTGATGGCAATGTCAGAATCATCGTCGACACCCCAGCAATCTGCTGCCATCCGGAGTGCTTCAAGGTAAGGATATCATGTTTTGTGACAGATGCTGTGATGATGTGTTATTTTTAGGGGGGGGGGGGGGGGGGGGGGGGGTTGATGTGTTTTTATGGGTAGCATTTGTTGCTATGCCATGAGCCACAAGACCAAGTATACACTGAAGAATGCACTACGTAACTTGAAACTCACCAGATACTAGATACACTATTACTAGACATATACTATATAGATAAGATATTACTGTGGGGATTACACGCAAGTCTTTCCATAACAAAGTGCAAAACATTCAATTTTCATTCATTTTTTCCATCAAGGTTTGAAAGTAAGTCAAGGACAAAAAATAAAACTCTGGGCTAACCCTGAATGATGGCTGATAATGATGCATGTCACTGAAACTATTGATGGAATGTCAATTGGAATAACAGTTTGTTTGTTTGTTTGTTTGTTTGTTTGTCTCTCTTCAGTGTGGGAGATGCCAGAAGAATTTGGCTGATCTGAAGTCCTCAATGTTTACTCATGAAGACGCCATTATCTGTGAAGAATGCTTTGATGCAATCTTTCACATCAGTTAACTAAGCATTAAATAGTTTGTCATATCTCAGGTCATATCCGAAACCAATGAGCCAGTCAGGGATTGTGTTAACCAAAAAGCTGCTGAACTCCTCCTGAGTATCAGGCAAAAAAATGCTTTTTGCTTAGCCAATTTTTTATTTTATTATAATACTTATTTTTCATGTATTTGTTGTATGTAATATGTAAACATAATGTGTTTTTTCATATATAATGACATCAGTTCAAACTAATTTTGTCACAGAAAGGCAAAAAGCAATGGGTATTATATGAATCATATGTAACATGTAAGAGGTTCCTTCACTTACCAAGTGGCAACTACAAATCAAAGCCACACATATACACAGGAACCCAGAAAAGATCCCTTCTTACATTCTTACATGATTTATACAAAGTTATTATTAATACTTGATTCATATATTCTTAAGTCATTGACAGTGCTTGGAAATGATCTACATCAGCATTTGGCTTAATAAAACTGTGAATTTATTCCATATTATTTGCAGGTGAAATGACCTTCCTGCGAACACTTGCACATCCCCATCAACACAACTGTGTCTTAGAACAGAAACTAAACTGTTTCAGTACCAACAATCTCACAGGATTCAGATTATTTAATATATTATGGAAGGTGTAACATAGTTCTCACAATGTCATACTTATTATTGTGGTGCTATTACAAGAAATAAAAACCAGTGGAGATGATCAATCTTTTGTCATTGTTTATGTTTACTTTCCCCTCAACTAAACATTAGCTGTGTTGGGAGAAGAAGGACAGGAGAGATAGCACAAGGCAGATGAGAGAGGAAAGGAGAGTGGATTAGAGTGTTAAAGTCCCCTTTCTGCTCAGAGTGAAATAAATGATAAAAGACAGGTAGCACCAATTCTCTTTATCATTACTTGAAAGCCATTTTGAACATTGCTTTGGCAATGACCTGTATGTATTTACTATTGTTTTACTGCGGTTACAAATATCAATTCTAAATAAATAGTAGCATTCAGGCTACAGTGGGGCAGCATGAGTGAACAACAGACACAGACAGTATAAACACAAGGGCTAGGGCAGGCGTGTGAAACATGGCTATAAAGGCAGCAAAGCAAATAACAATCCAGCAACAATATGATATACACTGCCATGGTTATCTCAACGGCCCAAACCAAATATAGACTAGGAAGTACTCAGATGTTGGGAACGGTATGGTAAAGGGTCATGAACCAATAAACTCATGCCAAAAGAGTGACAAGCAGGCTTTGCATGGTTAGGGATCCTAACCTGGTGTTAGACAGAGAGCCAAACCTGTATTCAACTCTTGCTCCTGATGCTCAAACTAAATTGCTAGCAGTACAAACTACCTCATCTCACCCATACCTGAAGCACATCACTTTCCCCCCAGATCGTATTCGTGTCCCAAATAACTAGCCTTTCAAAGATAGTTGCACTGGTGTAAGGTAACGTGTGTTTTTTTTTGTATGTGGGTTCTGCGATGGTTTATTTTGTCCCTGTGAGCAGGTGCAGGAGAAGAGAGTTTCATGTAGCTCTGCTATGATTTCCCCATGGACCCGATAGCCGACAACAAAGAGCAAAGCACAGCGGCAAGACAGAGTGTCTGGGGACGCGGCACCTAGCAACGCATTGCCTTCCTTCCCAGGAAACGCAGGACTGCATAGTTATAAGTGGTGGCCACCAGGTA